>NW_025785528.1:0-22032 GCF_021130785.1 Homalodisca vitripennis
AAAAACGAAATAAAAAATACCGCACCTTCATAAAAGGCTTTGCTACCGCTCAGAGCCAAATGAGAGCGAGAGAGAGAGAGCGTTTTCGTGAAATTTTTCAGTATTGAATTGTTAATTTACATTAGCGACTCCCTTGATGTGTTTACCCCGTTACTCCCCCGCAAAAAGGCCGCCTCCCCAACATAGGATATATTTGTTATTGCTTTGATTATTGCTATAACATATATCATAACAGTAATTTACCTTATTCTATTCTACAATTATAACAAATTTGTTTACATAATTTAGATATTTTCATTCTCCATAATAACTTCCATGTCTCGCACCACGTGACAAATTCATACTTTTTAAGTAATAAGTAGACCAACTAATACTAGAATCTGAATAATATTTTTAATTAAGATATACTGTAAAGCAATCAGGTAAATAGTTGTAGAGAAATATCAGTAAATCTAACGCGCATTATTTTGCATCTCATCAGCCATTACGTTTCTGCGATCATGATCTTTGCTCCTATTAGTACTTCACATGATGCAAGTCTCTCTAATCTCAAGGTCCCCCCCCCCCCCCCCAGTTAAAGTCACGCCCATCAGACACAAGATCTCACAGTGATATCTCATACGAGTAGTTCACTTGCTCTCTAATTGGAGGAATTTCTGTGAGCAGATTGAATAGAAACTTCACTCAAAGCATTAGATTACTATAAGGAGCTAATACAATCACGTGTTGGATCATCATTAAATAAGTTCTATTAAATAATACTTTCGGACGCAATTTCTGTATAAAAATATTAGATAATGATTATGTAATAAAATTGTAGAGTGAGTTTTAGGTGTATAGAATAGTTTCATAGATGTTTCTAGTACCGCTTTTCTTTTTTAACCTTAACCCCATTGACAAAGGCATAAGGTTCTTCACTTACTGCCACTGTTTAGCATACCCTCCCCCCCCTATTGTAGTGAAAGATGTACAAAACTATTTTTTTCTTTGAATTCACATAGTTATTTGGAAATCTATTTGAACATAGAACTTGCATGTTGCCTACAAGCTCTCTATAGATCTCTCTCTAATCTCTAAAGAACTAGCTGATTTGGGGTAATCTAGACTGCACATTTTTTAAACACACGGGGTGTCACAGGTTTCACGAAAAAAATGGTAATTAGCGACTTCGAAATTTAATCAGACCGGAAAAAAAAATGTATTTTACTCCGCCTCTACGAATACCCCCCCCCGCCCCCCAAGTCTATGACAACATAATGTTTCCTCCAAATACATTTTATTAGAATCGATAAACAATTGAATTCTGCTAGGATTTTTTATTTTTGGAACCGAGTCTACTCTATTTTTCCAGGAGAGAGATAAAATATCTAGTGTCTGTAGCTATTATTCTACATACAGACTGCTTCATCAAAGTAATATTAATTAAGAAATAGTGGATTAATCATTCCATGATGGTTACTCATAAAATATTTTCAATAAGACTGTATGGGTGAAAATTCTATTCAATTTTGAACCTGGATCTGTGGCTTCTCATTAAAAGTACTGTTTTATCCTCTGGACATGAACAATCATTGGAGATGTCAGGCAATAGTCCGCGTAGGAGTTAATATGGAGCGAAGAGGATGGAGCGCAAATACTAAGTCAACATTATCCAAAGTAAGGGAATTGCAGTAGGCTATAACAGTTGACAGATATGATTTTCAGGAAGATTTTTCGGACACTCATATCATCGTGGTCAAACATAAGACCGGATGGTATTATTAAGATTTATCATAATGTGTTTTGATCACTTGTTTTTCCCAACCCCAAAGCCTAAAGATTTATAAATACTGACTTGCATCGTTCCGATACTGCTTTAGATTGCATTCACACCCCCAAGTTAACTCTGTTCTGGTATGTAAAATTTAACATAGTTGTGAGTCACTGGTTGAAGACATACGTTGGTGAGAAACCATCACTGTGGCGATATGAATCCTGCCATTTCTCAGTCAGACCACGTTTTTTTATCCAGGAATAAACCTTGAAGTAACAGTCTCAGCAGGAAGCCTTGATCTGCTCTATCGTTCTCTAAATTTAACGAGAGAGAAATAGATGCAAGATTACCTAGACCATGTGGTAGTACTATGCTACATTATGGCATATACCTTTCGTCGGTCAGCGTCTCGGGACAAAACTCCTGTTGTTGTTTTCATTTTGACGACTTCAGTCTAGTATACCTTTCATGTTGTATTCATATGTAAGCCCCCCCCCCCCTAGTCTGGAGTGAGTGATTATTAATGTATAGAACTTCAGGTGAATATTTTGAGTTTCTGAATATGTTATATGGTTTGAAATGATGTTGTGTTTAGAGAATTGATGTTTTTTTGTTTGCGCGTGGTTGAAATATTGGGTAAATAAATTGAGGTTATATGGACAGCTTTTTCATACATCATATTCTTGATTTAAGTATTCTGCAATTAAAATGGTGTAATTAGATAATGGTATTTAATTTCAAAAAGCCTACGTTGGCCTGTATAGCATCCATATTTTGTCTTTACGAGTTGTGAGACTGTCTCGAAAACGGGAAGAAGAAATGGCAGCTGGTTCTAATTACAAATTCGCACCCCCAAAAAAAGTATTTTATAGCTATCAAAAAATGAAATTCTGTCAGAATTATTTTATAAAATGAAGAGAAGAAATGAGCCTAAGGAGTCGTGCAAAGATACCTTCAGCTCGAGTCTGTAATTGTGTAACTTTACCCTGTCTCTATATTCTCGGAACGTCAGTTCTATAAGATGTCGACTCTGGGGAATGCGAGCTTTGTTCACAAGGCAATAACAATCACTCCAATACCGAGAACCAGAGGTGTAAGGACAACTTACGTATTGGTTCAACATAGAACGAGAGCATTTGAACGCTATGCCCCCGTCCGCAAGTTTGTTGTAGTGTAACTGATATAACATACCTCCCTGAGGAGATCTCAAGTGATATCCTAAACGAATCAAAATCTCAATTAAATCATCTCGAGCGCTGATGTCAAAGGCGTTTTATAAACGCTCCATTGAGAGATTTCCTAGTTAAGATTTTGCTGGCGGCAATGAACCATTATATGAAAATTATGGAAAACAAGAATACAATTAAACCTCCAGATATTATACTAACTCCTGAAAAAATAGTCTACAACTGCCATGGAATTTAATGCATATGCTCACCCTATCATATATAAATGTACCTAGACGTAGCCATGCAGTGTAATCTTTATAATTGCTGACGCCAATAAAGTCCCCATTATTTGTTATTATTAAATAGGCTACACTATGCTTTTATTGAGCTGACTCCTGGAAAGTATCCAGAGATGCGCTTCCTGATGGGTACACACCGGCTGCAAATTAGAGATATCACCTTATCTCTTACAATGCAAAAATACAGATTTTCCTTACTGACAGGAACACACTTTTAAGAGCGCGCATAAGAGTTATTTGATGCATTTACTTTAAATATTGAATGCATCGCTTTTAGTTGTCGTCTCTAGAGAGCGTTTGCGCGAGAGAGCGTGCAGTGCGAGCAAGAAGTAGGCTTTATTGATATAATCTAAAATTTAAGCGTAAATTGCAAATCAGGTTAACTTAATTTCTTGTAGGTTTTAAATAGACACAGCCTTTTAGGAACAGAACCAAGGCCTTCACTTACTAAAAATGATTTCAAGAAGTATGTTTACCTACTCAAAATTTGTTTTTAAAAGTGAGATCCCTAGAGAGAAAGAAATTTGTCCATTCAATGTCCAAATTTTGTTGTCAGTTCCTATTTCATTAGAGAGTATTAGAGATGAACATGTTCAATTTTTCAAATCTAAAAAAATTAATGCTCAAGTCGATTTTTTAAAAAGATTATTTCATTTGGAAGCTACCGAGCTATAAAAATGATTATCAGGGTATTGTAGTGTAACATTGATCCAATTTCCAATTTATAATCTATTTTTCCCTGTTACACTGGCAGATCTGAGAGTACTTTGACAGTGACTCACGAGAAGGTCCACGCCTTTTAGATATGCACGGATTTTCATTTTGGATGAAGAGAAGATATTATAAAACCTTACCTTAATTACTACTCTTAGGACACGATTCCATTTGAATTCTAAATTTTCAGTGAGCGCGACTTAAAGATCAGCGTTAATAAAAGAGGGGATAGAGGGGGCCAAATGATGCGTCAGCCAGAGTTACCGAATAATTACTCTGTCTCGACAAAGAGAAAATAAGTTCCAGCTAAGGAATACAAATCTTCTTTCCACCCCCCCCCCCCTTTTCACAACCACTTTGATACAAAACCCAATATTGTGGGTATAAATATAGTACTTATTTTTTACTACTTGTTATCAAATCTTATTATCGTTCCTCTATATTACTTGATTGGAACCAATTAGTTATATTTTTCTTCTTTAATTTATGCGCATTGCATAACGCGATAATATAATTATGGGATTAAAGAGAGGTTTTCCATATGTATATCTACTAATATCATACTCCTTCAACGATAGGCGATATCGATTATTTTCAAACGTCCTCAGTTCCGTATTAATGATGAGCAATTTCTTCCCCCCCCCTCTCCTAAATGGGCGTTGAATACAATTAATTTAAAAACTTAATTTCCATCGAAAACCCTCTGAACGGATCAAGCGCGAGCATAAAACTCAAGTGAATAGCACGAATATTTCGAGTATTTCTTTTAAATTTTTCAAATCATATAATACTAGAACTTAACGTTATTACTCCAATACAACAGTTCACATAAAAGAACGCCGCTTTTACTATCAATGTTGATTATACAATTGTAACTTAGATGTCTATTGTGTTGACAAATGTGAATATCGGAGATCTAAAATCTGCTTTTGGATTCTCAGAGTTCGGAGAGATGTTTAAACACGGGGGGGGTCGTTTAATCTGGACGAGGGCTCTCTTCATCAACCTAATACGTAACGTTTCACGCGATCATGCTCTCTTGCTTCTATGGCTTAATCAAAAATGGGCTTATAAAGGTTTAAAAAATTCTTAAGTTAGACTTTGCCGAAGAGTCATAACTTGACGAAAGAAAATCATTATTTTAGTTAAACCTAGTCATTACCGGGTCCTGAGAAACATGCCCTTTAGCTTGTTATTTAAAAAACCTCTATTCATAATGAGAAGATGATGTGCAATGTGATTAAAGCTCATGAGTCGCATATTTGAAATTATTAACAACAATCGCCAAAACATACAATATCATAATAATAAAAAAAACAATTTAAATATTAAGATTATAATTTAAACTATTTATAAGCTAAAATAAGTTTACTTGTTATCCTAACACATAAGATAATAGAAGTGTTCATGGAAACCAAGACTTCCTTTATTTTTTAATACACCAGCAATTGTAATAATCTGCAGGGTTTGTGTCTAAGGAATTGGACATCGTTTTCCCTACAAGATAAACTGCAAGAGATTTATTTAAATTCTTCCTATTCCTCCTCCGCCTGCCTAAAAACAACGGTGGTCACTACATAAATAACTGTTGTCCAGATATAAAAAAACGTTTGTGTTACTATCTAGTAGGTTGGAGACACAACATAACCGCACCGGCGCCGCGACCGACGTGAGTCCGGCCGAGTGTTCGTGAGTGCGAGGGCTCGGCTTCGGTTTACCCGCCCCCCCCCCGAGGCCACCACTTTGTTCCGTGACGCTGTCCCGAGCGTAACGATTCTCACTGCTTGTAAATAGTACGCGTATGTCTTTTGTATTTCGGAAGTGACCGGATGAAGTATTTGTGCAATTTATGAATTTGTGAATTTAAAAAAAATTTATTATTTGCTTTATCTACCTTGAGCCAGTTTAGAAGCATGTTCATGCCAAATTCAATAAAGGTAGTGACTTAGGAATAATTGCTTATGGCTCTGGGAGGAAGAAGGACGAAGAAAGACGAAAACACAGCGACCTGTTACAAAGACGAAAGTGGGTTGATATAAACGCTTGGAAGAGATGAGGACGAATTAGAAGGGAGAGTTTTTACACATTGATGCCTCATCTCATTGATAACGACAAACAAAATTTTATGAGTATTTTTAAGAGAGCTGTGCTAGTGTCTTCTAATCACCATTATCATAAACTGTTTATCAGAAAGTAGAAGCACATTTGCCACAAAGAAGATACATTTTGGGAGGCAAGCTATAACTCCAACGCCGCGTCAACATCGAGTTTGGCTGTGTGTTTAAGGTAAGTGTTGATTTATATGTTATAAACTAATGAGATATTACTAATTTTTGAAGGCATAAATATCACTATAACAATTTCCTGAATATTATTTATTTTCTTGTATAATATTGTGCTATTTTTTAAAATATTTTGGGGAAAACTAATAGTAGCTTATATAGGATAACTATGGAGGTGTCCCACCAAGGTGGAGTCCCCCCCCCCCTAAAAAAATAAATAGGTAAAAAATAGTAACAAGAATAATCCATACACCTACTAAAACTACAATATAAAAAGTGGGAAAAAGGAGGTGAGAATACAACTCTGTGACATTTCAAACAAAATATTGAGATTAAGGAAAACTACAAAGTTCAGGGGGGGGGGGGGGGGGGGGGGGAAAAAAAAACATTATGCAAATCCTATTAGTAGTAGTTACATTATGTTCTGAAATTTGACACTTTAAATTTTAAAACAATTGTATTAAGAAAAGTTAATAATATTTTTTCAAAATCAATAAGTTATTTCTTGGTCAGCATATTACTTGTCCTTCTATCTAATGGCGTGATCCACGTGTAGTTGAGGATGTCGATTGGAAGACAGAAGAAAATGTCCATGAAATGTTCCCATCGAGAAATTCCCTTGGCAATTAAACTGAACATGGTTTTAATTCAAATTTCCTGCACTATGTATAAACTATTTTCCCTTGTGGCTTCAATTTAGACAGTTCAGGATTTAGTGATTTCAAAGGAAGGTGCTATAAAACCCAGCTAAAAAAGCATTCGCTACCTGGATGTTGTTCTAGTTGTTGAGCGAGCCCTTTTCTCAGCTGGCTTTCTCAGCTAGTATGAAGGGCCATAAGCTGACTAGATGGAGATTCCGTAGTGAAATAGACTTTCCACTTTCTTGAAAACCTGCCATTTTTTCCCACACACACACACGTTTATCGGTTTTGGTTTAATGAACTTGTTATTCTTTCCAATGCAGTACTTTGATGATGGTGTTTTGGCGGATATAAGTGTTTTCATCTTCACTTGTTGGTGATGATTCATGAGTATTTTCTTCAAGGTTTTTTTCTTCATACAAGCTCCTTCCTCATTTTTACTTCCTCCTCTATTTTGTTGTGAGAAAACACAAATTGGTAGATGTCCTTCTCGTTCTTCCAGGGAAAAGGTACCATGGAATGAAAGAATATCTTTCGTATTTATACTTCCCGGAATGCGCAAACACTTTGCCTGTCCCAGATTTGGTGCTTTCTTTTTTGTAGTGGTCCTACGAAGCTGGGTCTCGAATAGAGCTCCCCACTTTCTTTTGCATTTCTTCTACTCCACCTACGAACCAAAACCGCAAAAAACATTTATATAAAATATTTATTACGACTGTTAATTTTTGACACGAGGCGGGGAGGAGGCGAGGGAGAGGAGTCCGCGGGGCAAGTATTTTGTATTGCTTGTTGCAGGATTTCTGTTCAGGCTAACTGGAGATTCATTTTCAAGACTATTTCTTTCAGGCTACAGGACTGGGCAGATTCAACAGTTAGCAGCAAATTGTGTTCATGACACAGAACTTGTAGAACAATAGTGAAGGTTCTCTTAAACGAAGTTATGGCCAATACCTAATGAAGCAAATGGGTGGACATACGCAATAGCAAACGAATTTTGGAATGGAGTGGCAGTTCCCAAACTGTAATTGGGTGACTTTTGGATGGTAAGGCAACATCGACAATACAAAGCCCCTAAGGTTATCAGGAGAGTCTCTGATTGGGAATTATAAAAAAAACTTATTCAATTGTTCATGTTAGGCTCTGGTTGATCCTTGCTACATACTGTTATTGTAGATAGTATTGTGGGTGGACTATGGGAAAAAAAAAACCTCAGATGGAGGTATTTTCTCAAATTTCAAAATTTTTGGCTAAAGCATTGGAAAGTGAAAAACTTAATATTCCAAAGAAAAGAGCTCTTACCCTGGGAACAAAACTCTAGAAACCTTCCCACTGGTTTGTGTTGCTGGACGAAGCATTCGCTCTCAAACCCGTACACTGATGAGGCCCATATCCAGGTCAAGGCGCTTGACAGATGAGAAAGGTACTTGTTATTCAACTACCGGTTAAGTAGGAGGGCAAGGAAGGGTCTCAGAAAATGCTTTCGGTACATCTCTGCAGCAGAAAAATGTTCCGAATATTTACTAGAAGGATAACAGGGAAAACCCCGAGAAACATAACAATGCGCTACACTAGCTTGCTTGCATATTACACAACGTTTACTTTATTAGGGAAAAATATGAAGGTTGGAATTTTGCGTGAGAGCTTTCTGAAATATAATCATTCCAAGCCAGAAGAGTCTTCAGAAAGGAAGAACCAATAAACTCTACAGATGACTGCCTCTCGGGTTCGTGGAAGGTCTACGGAAAGAAGCATTCGCTGGTGAGAGAACACCTTAAACATGTTCCTTTAGTTCGCCAGAAGGATCTGTGATGCTGGCCAAGATACAATCTACTTCAGTCGTTTAGTTTCATCTGCTTAAGAAATGAATGTTAATTTCAATGTTTAATTGGTGACCAAAACCAGCTAGTGCGATAAAATTTGTTTAATAACAATATGCTCATGATTATGTATTTTTCCCTATTTATTCTGTGTTTATTGTGTTTTTCATTGCCAGCAGAATTTCAATAAAATACACTGCAAACAGTCATATTTTTGTGTATTACTTTAAACACAAGAACGTAGTATAGCTAGTGTGAGGCCATAGTTTTGCCATTGTTGCAGGATCGTTTAATAATAATAATGGGTAAGACACCGAAGTAAATATCAGCGGACACACAAGAGAAAGAGAACATAGACTGGCAATCGGGGGCGCGCGGGCTGAAGCCTGGTAATCACCAGAGTGGTGGGGTGATGGAAGTGGATGAGTCACCCACTACCGAGCCGTCCGATGTGGCGGGCAGGCAGCGGCCCGCATATTGGTCGTGTGCCACTTAATAAGAAATTTGCTTTTGATATCTTGGTAAGAATAGGGGTGGGACTTTTTAACAGGACCCTCCAAATAGGAGGTTTCTTTTGTATGCAGGATATGTGAATAAAGTTGATTTAAGTCTTGAAATTTTAGACAGCAGTTTTTATTGCAAAGAAGAAATAGTGGGAGTTTATGAATTAATTGCTATGACATCCAAAAGTATTGCAAACACTTGCATTGGGGGTATGGGAGAAATTTTCAGCAACTGACAATCATTTTACACTATCAAGAATCCAGACACTAACCATTTCAATATTAACTTATTTAAGGCAATATGGATCTAAAAAAATATTTTTAAAGTCAGGCTCAACCATTTTTCGAAAATTGTATAACGAAAAAATTACATAAACCAGAGAGTTCGTTAATCAATTTTAAAACGAATAGCTGTGATATTCCTTGGGTAGTAGACTTCATATTCTGTCAGTCTTGTTCTTTCCCAGTTATTTTCAACAAATTAAAAAGATATTCATACAAGTAATAACCTCATATATATATATATATATATTATATATATATATATATATTTAATATATATATATATATATATATATATATACGATGGTGGATTATATAATGTGTATTATTGGAAGTTTTTTTAAAGCAACTGAATCAACTAAAATATACTTCGATGGAGATGGGGTTGTACATTTTTATTTCCTTGTAAGTAAGGACATATAAACTAAACTACCATAAAGATACCTGTAAAAACAACTATACTGTAACCCTGTATAGAATGTTAGAAAAATCATTCGATTGATATATTACTGTAAACAACCAATATAAACAGTAACATTGTAAACTAGTAACATTACATTAAGCGCGCGAGAGCGCGGCAAAGTTAACTTTACTATTTAAGTTAGAACATCTCAAGTTATCTCGCGTATTGTAAAATGAGCGCAGCGGGTTTTAATTTAGAGGCTATTGCTTTTAATATACAATATCATATTTACATTTTATTCATGTACTTTCTTGTTTTTTGAAACCCACTACAACGATTTAGTTGATTTAAGTCAAAATTTAGATATATTCCCATAATAAGTTGTTTGTGTCTAATTGTTTATAGATTTGAGTATAAAAGATGGTTGAGCGATTTTAAACCATTTAACCTATTGCAGCGTATGGAGGCGAGAGCAGCAGCGGGCACTAGAGACGTGCTGTTGCGCGTCGCATGAAATTTGTATCTGCTTTTATACCCTCGGTTTCTCGACAAACTGTGTTTACTCCAAAAAATTTATAAAAAATACTACGGTTTACGCGCGCGATATTTGGTTTATTATCTCAAACTTTCTCGCAGACGAAAACTCGCTCTGACCAATTAAATAAAAAAAAAGTGAGCGTCGCGTGCGCGTGACTCAATATTATTTCATGTTCATCGCCAAAGAGCTCCAATTTGGTTTTTTAATTAATTAATATTTATTTTATAGCACTTATTGTTAATAAACTTTTTTAAAATATTTATCCTACTACATTCGTCATTTGGCCATATTATTGACTACAACAATGTTGAAATTTCAAGTTTTTTAATCCCCAACTCTAACTGTATAATCCAACGGTGTTGAATGAAAAAGGCGGCGAATTAAAAATGTATACTCGCTAACTATTTTTTCGTACTAAGAAACTTTATTGTAAATAAATTATATTTTATTATTTTGACCTTTTAATGCAAGTTTTAAAATTAATAAAACCGTACAAAATTTCATAGAAACATTGTAGCAATTTTGCACTCAATCGCGACGCGAGACAGGGATTTATATTTTAACCAAATAAGATCCAATACATTACGCGATAATTACTAATTTAGTTTATTTAAAAATTACTTAATATACAACATAGGTTTTTATAATTACTTATTAATTTGTGAAACAATTATAAAATACTCAACTGATTGTGATTTTTGAGAATTAGACACAATAAGAAAATATGACCAGTCTTTACTCTAAAAAAATATTTCCAATACTTTTATCAATAAATGTCGATTTTGAATTTCAATAAAATACACTACAAACAGTATATTTTGTACACTTTAACACTAGAACGTTTAGTGTGAGGCCATAGTTTGCCATGTTGCAGATAGTTGGTTATAATAATGGGACAAAACATAGAGAATTATTAGTAAAATTTATAATATAGTCAATAGTCAAGTACTTGTATTGCGGAGACAAAGAGTACAATTGTATAGCAGTACTAGAGTACATGTTTTATTTTCCGTACTTGAAAACAATATTGAAAAGTAATTATTTTAATTTTTAAGTATATTTGCAAGTTTAAAATAATCAAACGTACAAAATGTCAGCGCACGAAGTAGGGTTATTATACTAAATAAATCAATTAAATAAAAACGTTTGCTGAAATATTTTTAACAAAGAAAGAACGCAAATGGTGACCAACTCTTTTTAAATTTATAATTAACCACTCTCAGGCTCCAAATTGTCAGCAATCTTTCTGATCCACACTTTCTCGCTGTATTCTGTATTCCCCGATAATTTTGTCATTCGATGACTGTCATAAACTACATGAAACTTCCTTATTTCTTCCAATAAATTTCTCCACATCCCCATGCTGATGCCGCTCAAAAGAGATCTCTCAGACCGCACCGTGCCCCCGTCAAAATTCAAACCTGAACTATCTGGTGACGGTGCCGCCACGGTGGCGGCCACGACGGTCTCGGTGTCGGTTTGCGGCACCGTGTCTGGAACTTGCAGGTTAAATACTGCGCAAGCAAATTGTTTCACCGTGTGACGGCACAACAATTCGGCCGACTCCACGTGTCGGGGCGCGGTGCGGTTAGGTGGTGTCCCAACCTTATGTTGGATGTACTTTTTGTGTGAGCGTGCGCTCGTGGTGTAACTTGAGTGCTGCGAAATCTATATAAACATAATATTTTTCAGCATTGGATAAACTTAAATTTGGGTTCGTATTTTCCAATACAATAACAATTGTATTATATTAATATATTTGCTTATGTCCACTTCATTTATCGTAAAATATTTAATAAATCTAATAAGCATAACTACTACAGTACATTTATAAAGACTAAACTAAATCTCACATTTAATTGAACATCTAAGCCAAACTCGTTTTGATATACGACATGAACGAGCTCGCATTGTTATACATGGTATATAACTACTAGCATTAATTAATTGATTTGGTTCCCCAGACAATTAGTTTCTAAGATTCTGCGTTGGTTATTGGAGTACAGAGCGCGCGCGAGTAAACCTGGCCACATATGCTACAGTGATATCTCTTGTATTTACTCCACAGTAAAAATGGTGAGATTGGTAAAACTGAGTTAACATGGCTTCCTCAACCAGATTTAATAACTGATAACACCGTATGAGAAGAACAATACTATGCACTTTAGATGAATTGTACAATTTTCAATGAGCATCCTTTTAACACTTCAGATTATTCTCTGTTCTCAAGTAATAAGTCGTAGAGTGTGCGCTTTTTGGAATTAAAATCTTGGGAATTCAAAATATGCCTTTTTAAATTAGGCGGATTATCCTTACACATGTATGGTAAGATTTAACGAGCGAAGCGCGCGCGCGTAGCGCGTATTACTAGCGACGCGTAAAGAAATAAGTCAAAATAATTTCCCTTGAGGTAGTGAAAAATTATAATTCGTGAGTTCTTTCAGATTTCCCATAAAACTTATTGTTATAGAAAGTTTGGTATCTGTCAAAATTATTATACTTTTATTGATTAGTTGTGAATAGCGCCGCGCATCTGAACCCTACTAAATATTAATATATTGATCATGGCTAGTGTGCGAGCGCGAAGCGAGAGCTCGTCCAGTGTAATATGTTAAAAACTTTTAATTTTGGGAAGAATAAAAGAGAACGACATTTTCAAAACAATTGTTTTGTCTCCCAAGTACATAAATTGCTCATTTTCTGATATGTTGATTACTAAATCCGTGTAAAAACTGAAATAAAATGGTACGACGTTTATATGCTCAAAATCATTGTTTCTTCAACATTTAATGGGAAACTACAATATGGGGACTATCACATTGTTATATTCTAATAATAAAGACTTCAAATGACAAGCATTATGACCTAGGCTTGGGCACACACAATGGTCCATGTCCCACTCCCCATTTGCTCCCCCACCAATTTAGTCGCATAAAATAAAATCTTTATTGCATGGAAGACACACTAAATGTAATTGTGTGAAACAAGCAAACAGTTTTTGTAGATTTCTATCTGTTGTGGTTTAAAAACTTTCAAGGTGATTCCAGACTGTATTACACATACTGTATGGATACATCAATATATCCAAAGGGATAGGTACCAATGTAAATCATTTGGGAAAACCATTTTAAATAAAATTATTAATGAAAAATAAAAAAAGAATAATTTCAATTTAATTTAAGAATAAAAATTTTGGGTAAAATATTTTTTTAGAAATTCATGAATCATAGCTAAAAAAGCTAACTATATATAAATAAGAAACAGTACAATTTAGAAATGATAATAATCGCTACAGCTAAATAACAGAGTAAATATGCAAAGTAATTATTTTCTAATAGTACACATAAGAAATAACATTTTTAGCAATATTTTGACCATTACAGATGTTACATTATTGGCCTGAATATAAGGCGAATGGACAGCTCCACTAATATTAGTTGCTTTCCGTAATTTGTTAAACTTTGTTTTTATTGAGTTATTTCCATAACTCGTTTACACGCGCCGCTGCGTGTTTTGAGTAGGGTAAGGAATACTTTACGGCATGTGTAATTAGAATTTTTGTTAGCACTCTTTTGTGCGAGCAGCGAGCGCTGCTCAGTCAATTTTAAAAAAGAACAAAGTAGCTTAATTTTTTTAACGATATTTGAACACTAAGAACCTTCCAAATTTAAGTAGCTAGGTCTGCAAACTTGTAACGTATTTTAAAGCGCGCGTAATGCGATGGTATCTGTCTTCCCTGTCTTAATTAAAACTCAAATACACTCTTGAAAGGTTATTACTGGCCGTTTTTACACCTGCCATAAACCTCTTTTTTGGGGGATTTCAATAGGGGTTTATCACAAAAGACTAGATATTCTATGCACTATGAGAGAATTTTTGAAACATTATTACATTTCATGCCATTTTGTGTGCTTGCTACAATATTAATTATTATTAAAAATTAATACATTTTTTAGTTTTTGCCACACTAGAATTAAAATGATGTTTTAATGCACTTAAGCATCAATTACAGCATAAATACAATTCCATTTCCTTTAAAAAACAAAAACGTTTAATAGTTAAGCGCAGCTGTAGGTTATTGCGCCAGGTTCATTTGAAATAACGAAATCTATTTTACGGCATTGAACTAATTTTATTATACGAGTAATAACCACAGCTGAGTGTGTTTTACACACTATACTAAACCTAAGCCACTTTGGGTCATCTATTCAGTAAATTTTACATTTCTTTAAGTTGGAAGAACGTTTATTAATGTGGTAATTAGGCGCGCGCGCGAGAGTGAAGAGAGCGCAGACGAAAACTAAATAAACTTAAAAATATATTCCTTTTTAAATATCATTATTTTAAATATAAAACTATTATAACAATAAACACGCTATTGGTGGTTTGATTTACATTTGAGCGCCGAGGCTACAGATTGGTACTTGTTTTTTTTAATTTCCATTTCACATAATACCATTAAAAACACTGGTTATTATACTACAAAATATTCTAAATGACATATATATAGTATATATATATATATAATATATCGTTTCCTATGAATACCTAATTATTAAACCAGATAGGCGTGTGATCGCGAGATCCTCTAGAACCGCTCATAACCAGTTTTTTTTAGGCAAAAAAAGGATGGATGATAGTTTCACGTAAACGCTTTGAGACAGATAATGCAAATGAATAAACAAGGTTTGTTACTCCTATTATATGGTCGAATAAGTATACTTTTAAACAAGTGTGGGTCTTGAATAGTTTCAGCTTTGTGCCTAGATTGGTTTAACCTTGTTTTCATTAAATTGCTGTGCCTGAATATTTTGTGTGGAATAGTTTCGATTTTAATAAAGAAACGAGAAGTTACAAGAGTTGTACACTCATTTACCTTAAATTAAAATTATATTTATCATTAAAAATATTTATTATCGAGAGTGCGCGAGTATCCGGATATTGATATAAGACATTTATGCAGGTTTTTTCAATAGTAATAATAGAATTTTTTTATTTGAATCACAAGATTGGTGATAGCCAAAGTCGAAAAACAAATATTATTTTTCGTATTCATCGTAAACTATAACTATATTTAAAATAATTCTGACAATCAATTGAAAGCTCAACTTTTATAATTTCTCTGAAAATCAGTATTAGCCAAAAGACGTAGGGGAAAGTGTGGGCTAACCACCTAGCAGTTATTTACTGGCCATGCAACTAATAACTCTTTTTAATGTCGAACAATCGAATTATCTTATTAAATAGAACAAACATTTTGTTTATTTGAAATAATTTAGTACAGAGGAGATTCAAATTCTTTTACATACAACAAATTTGTGTAAATTTTCATAACAAAATAAACAAATATTTTGAAACTTAGAAATTTTAAAAATCCTTAGTACTTAATATCAAATTATTTTCCTCACTACAGTTGATTTATTTATATGTAAAAGTAATTGGTTTAATTACTCGTGTATAATTAATAATTAATTGTTCAACAGTTCTCCCCCCCAGTTATTTTTCTAAAAGCATAAAGAGAAGGTTTACAAATGAAAAGATTAAATTAAATTGTTTTTACTAGAATACCATAATAAACACAAGTATCCATGTTTAAAGTACAAAAATACAAATCGTTCCCAGTACCCTTTGTTAGAAACACAAAGCAGATAATGGATACGGGTATAGCGAGGAAAATTAAATCCTCACCTCCAGATTTCTGAAAAGAGGAAATAATACTGAACGCAATTCAATTTGTTTCGGCGGTTGAAGCGCGCGATACTCATTTAATTCAAACTGGCCTCATTCGTTTCGTGAAATAAGATATAAAAAGGGAAACCTTCGTCAAAAAATACAAAAATTTTTAATAAAATAATACAGCTTCAACTTCTAGTAAGTTACTCTTTCTGGTGTCAATAACTATTAAACCCGGGTAAATGATAATTGTTAAACCCATGTTAATATTTCTTGTGTGATAGTTTTATCCCAAACGTAGTTTTTTCGCACACACATTGTTCGTTATTATTCGCAAGTGTGTTCGAAAATTATAAACAACGACGACTTCAGATGGATAATTCCTCGCTAAATATTGAACTGTTTTTGACTGAAGATACCACACTGATTGCGTTATCAAACTGTTTGACAAAGGTATCTGTTATTGTTATTAAACTCTTTAACGAAGGTACGTGTTGCTGGTTATTAAACTGTTTGAAACGAAGGTACGTGTTTTTGTTATTAAACTCTTTTGACGAAGGTACTGGTTGCTGTTAATTAAACTGAGTTTGACGAAGGAACGAGTTTTGCTGTTATTTAAACTGTTTTGACGAAGGAATCTGTTTTTTGTTATTAAACCTCTTTAACGAAGGTACGGTGTTTGCTGTTATTAAACTGTTTGACCGAAGGTACCTGTTGTTGTTATTAAACTCTTTGACGAAAGGTACGTGTTGCTGTTATCGCGCGCGCGAGTGAGAGAGTGCGCGCGCGCGAGGTACGTGTTGATGTTTTTAATAAACTTCTTTGACGAAGGTACGTGTTATGCTGTTATCGAAACTGTTTGACACAAGGTATCTGTTGTTTGTTATTAAACTTCTTATAACGAAGGGGTACTCAACGTGGTTTGCTGATATTTTAACACTTGTTGGACGAAGGGTACCTGTTGTTTGTTATTAAAAACTCTTTTGACGATGGGACGTTGGTTGCTGTTACAAAACTGGTTTGTCGCGCGCGCGTGAGGCGCGTGAACGTGGATTGTTTGTTATTAAACTGTTTGGCAAAGGGTTTACGTGTTGTTATGTAGTAAAATTTTTTTAAATGTTTGTATAACTAAATGTTGTGTGGGTCATCATGAGTCATACATACCTTTAAAAAATCTATCTATACAAGGGAAATAAAATAAATTGTTACACTTACACATAAAAGTTTAAAAACTAAATGCTGGAGTTAAGTCTTCACCCGGGTGTTATAATTAGCGTTAAAATTTTTTCCGCGGGTTCAGTCAAGCACGTCGTAACATTCTTTAAACAAAGATTTAATTATGGTCCTTGATTTTTGACCTTACCGTAGAACCCATCTTTTATTTAACCCAAAGTGAGTACATATATCTTTCGCGCGCGAGCGCGTCATACATGCACTTTCAATTATTGTTTATTTGTAGTCCTAGGAATATTCTTTAAAAATTACACTTCGTGGTTACAAAATCTATACGGTGATTTTCTGTCCTTTTATAGCATGCAATACATTCTTGTAATATATAGAAGTTCAAGAAGATAATATATGAAAAGTTTGCAGTAGGAATACACCAATTATTTAATATCGGTCCAAACATCAATACCTGTGGAACTAAGGACCTAAAAAAAATATGTTATATATTATAAAAAAGGTAAACATTTAAAAAATATAATTAAGTTGAACATTCGCCTAAATTTGCAACCATCTTCCTACCATTAGTAAAAGAAGAAAAACCCCCATTCAAACTTATGAATTGCAAACCATATTTTTGTACAACAATTACTTTTATAATGTATTAGTTTTTTGGTCGTTTACAATTTTAGTTTTAAAAATTTTATTCCTTCTATTTTATCATATATTTTTTTTAAATTTATCACATTTGTTTTTTCTTTATTTATACATATGTTTTTCTTTAAGCATTAACTGATGATGCTTTAAAGACCAAGTGAAAATTCTTTTGAAATTAAATTGAAGATTGTTCATAGTTGATGAGATCTTGTTTATATTACACAACGAACAAGCAATGAAACTTATACCAATCTCTTTAGTGCCTTCCCTTTTGTTTTTAACCTTAATTTTAGGGTTTTATTTCAAAAAACGATATTTAAAAAACCATTTTTTCCAATTTTTGGGATATGTTTCCCTTTCAGGTTTTTCAACATTCGGGCATATACATTTTAAAATTTGCTCACTTTCGTTTGGGCCCCCCCCCCCCCCCCCCCCCCCCCCCCCCCCCCCCCCCCCAAATTTTTCTGGGAAAAACTAAATTTTTCCACATTCTAACTTCAGCTTTGGGGAGTGCCCAAAGGCCGAGCAGTCCCAACACCCCCAGTTTGTATGTGAACTATAAAGTGCAGGGGTTTTTAACCCCCCCTGTGCCTTAAAGGGCTTTTGTCATGCAATTAAAAACCCTTTTACTGTACAAGTCCCCTCCTCATTTTAGGGGATAAGACCCACAAAGACTAGTGAGTGGGTCACAGAGCAGGGGAAATAAAACTTTTAAAGAAAATCGGTCTTCCTTTTATTTAAGGTTTAAAAATTTAGATTAAAATATGACAAGGTTTTAAAAATAAATTTGTCTCAATACAAAAATGTTCTAAAAAAAAAATATTCCCCAAAAATTTTTAAAATGATGTTTTTTTTGTTGACTACTAAATTTTTAAAAAAAAAAGAAAATTTCGAAGTTTAAAAAACAAAATATTCACACATCATGCAAAGGAGTAATTTTTTATTTAAAGTACAGTTTTTCGCAATTTCCCTTTTCAAAAAATATTTGGGTTTTAGGGGCGTGGTTTTTAAGCGAATTATTTACCCCCCCTTTTTTTTTCAAGATTAAAAATTTTTGACGTGCAAAAGTCTTTTAAAATTTGGTTGCGGTGGGGGTCACTCAGAAAAATGTAACGCCCGGTAAAGTTACGATGCCCCTCCAGTGGGGCCGCCGCACGGGATAAAGCAGATAAAAGTGGGTCCGCCGGGACGGGAAAAAAAACAGAAAAAACTATTTTTATTTGGAAAATGTGGAAATGTTTTTTTTCGTTTATTTACAACAATACAACAAAAAAGGGAAAAAAATTTTACATGATTTTTCATTTTTCGTAAAAAATTTTATTTTTGTTAATTGTTAGATTGACACAAAAGTTGAGAAACTGAGTTTTTAGGGTTTTTTTCATACAATTTTACAAATGTTGATAGTGTTAAGGTTAAAAATTTTTAGTTTAAAAAACTTGCAATCAATGAATTTAGTCGATTTAGGGAAAAAAAAAGGGGGGTTTTTAGTCAAACAAATTTAAAAAAACAAATTTTTAAAACCCCAACCTGTCATAACGTGAACCAAACAAACGAACTAAACCCACCAAACACCACCGCGGGGTTAGAATTTTTAAATTTTGTTTTTTTAAGAATTTCCCCAAAATTCCAATTTTAGTAAAAGTTTTATTTAACTTTACCATTTTTTTAAAAACAAAAATTTTAAAATTTAATTTTTAAATTTTGTACAATGTTTTTTTGTAAAAAAAATTTAAATTTTAAGTTAAAATTTGTGCAATTTTTTATTTTCATTAAATTTCCCCCTTTTTCCTAAATTTTGCAATTTAATAATATTCATATAAAAAAATTTTCTCCCCAGGGAAAAAGGCGTTTTTTCCGTAAAATCTTCCCCGTAAAACCCGGGCTTTTCAAAACCCCTTTTTTTTTTGAATTTTTTTTTTAAGTGTTTTGGCAATTTTGAAGTATACAGAAAATTTACAATTATCTTGACGGTTTTTTTTCCGTAATTGCGGAAAAGGTCACAAAAAAGGGAAACTTGCAAAAATACCAAAAATTGTTGAAACTAAAAAAAAGAGGGAAAAACTATACCACCCCAAAATATCGCGTTTTTGGAACATTAAATTTTTTTACCCCAAAAGTTATATTCACACATAGACTTCTTCATTTTTTACTTTAGACCCCCCAAAAAGGCCCCCCCAAGGAATTGGGGACATTTTTTTGTCTTTTAGTGCCCCATCCTCTAGCTGGGTAACTTAAAGTTCAAAACTTTGCAACCTGCCCATGACAACACCTATGTTCATTTTTTTTAAACGGCCCCAAAAAACAGTTTTGGGGTTTTGTACAGCTTTTTTTTGTTCTTTTTTAAAAAACCCTAATTATACCTAAACCCCGAGGGATAGTTTTAAAAAAACCTTAAAATTTGGGAAAAAACGTTTTAAACATGTTGAAAAATTTTCGGGGCCCAATTTCCAAATTTCCTTTTTTTCTTTAAACCCCTTTCTATCGTTATTGCAAACTAAGTAGTTAAAAATTTTTGAAAATTTTTTTTTTTAGTCTTCCTTACGTTTTTCTTTCCCTTTTTTTACTCGTTTAAATTTTTTTAAAATTTTATGTTTTAAAATAATTAATTAAAAAAATTTGGGGATTATCGTTAATAAAAAAAAAAAAAAAAATTTTAAAAAATCGTTTTTAAGAGAAGCTGAACACATCAGACCTGTCTTATGGGCCGGGGGCCCCGTGAGAGTGGACATGTTTTTGGGGTTCAGCGGGGTTTACGACAACACTTCTACTAAAATCGAACCAAAAAACACTCTATAAAAAATTTTCCTTTTTTTTAAAGGGAAATTTTCCCCAAAAACCCCTTTTCCCCTTTACAAATCACATTTCGTCTCCAGATATCACAGACTTTTAAAAAAAATAGTTATAATATTAGTCTTTTAGTCCCCTATAAAAATACTATTAAAATTTCATTTTATACTGTAAAAACGATTTTTTTTAAACCACGTTAATTTTTCATTTGGGGTTTTTTTGAAAAATTTTTTATGGGCTGCTGATTTTTGAAGGTTTTTTTTTACGAGGAAGGATTGTGAAAAAACAGGATATTTTCCGGGGTTATTTTTTTTTTTGTTTTTACTGAAAATGGGAAATTCCAAAAAATCCCGTTTCCCTTACGCTGTGGTTTGAAAAGAGGTACATTCTGATTTCTTTCTATGTTTTTCCCCAACATCTTGTTACTAAAGGGATTGGGGGGGGCATTTCCTTCTTCACCTAAGGGAAAAAGGGAAACGAAAAATAACATCCATGAGTAAATTATTTTATTTTATGGGTTCAAAAAAAACAATATGCTGCAAATAGAGGGGCTTAAAATAATATAAGGGGGCAAAAACAGCACAAATACAAAAATTTAAAAAAAGACAACATAAAAAACGAAAAAATCATAAATTTTTATGATTTCGGACTAAATAAATTTCAATAAATTTTCAATTTATAAATGGGGATGGTTTTTAAAACCAAAGGGGTAAATAATACTATGTAATAATATGTTAAGCAACAATAGTAAACTGATAAAAAAATTTTTCAAACCCCTAACAACTATCATTTTCCCCAAAAAATAATACAAAAATAAATAACGCACTTTGTAATAAATTTAATTCCCCAAAAAAAAAAAAAATTGGGTTTTTAAATTTAAAGTGGATAATTTTAATGTTTAAAATTTTTGGGGAAATTAAAACCCCCCTACAGTCAGACGCCTAGTGCGGGAAAAAACCCCATGCCCCCCCTTTCCCAAGGGGTTTTTGGAGGGTTTTGATAAAAAAAATCACATTCAGAAAACCCATCGATTTTCCAGACGGGGAATTTTCCCCTAAGGGCCTTGAAAACGAAGTTTTAGTGTGGTTAATGCGGGTTAAAAAACTCTCAATATTTTTGGGGGTTTTTTTGGGGGGTAAATCATCTTTCCCAAATTTTTGGGCCCCCGGGGAAATTTCAATCTTCCATGGGGGGGAATCTGCCACATCTAGCCAAATGAAGAGCGGAAATTTGTTCTTCAGGTATGCTTTTCCCAAATAAAAGTAGCCAAAACTTTTTCTAAAAATAATGAAAGAAACGCCCCCCTGCGTGCAGGGCCTCCAAACGAACTTCGCACCATTTTTTTAAGGG
>NW_025785529.1:0-21520 GCF_021130785.1 Homalodisca vitripennis
AATTCATCAATGAGTAATAAAATTACCTGTGACATACTTTAACTACAAAATGTTTGCCGTGGACTTACTGGGACTGTTCCCAGAATCAATCAAACAAGATAATGAGATTAAACTGGTTTAAACGGATTTTGGGAGGGGAGGCAACGGAGAATCGGTTATTGCGTCCAATTACAGATAGGAGTTTTTCGCCTAAGGCCCTTATCTGTTGTACGGGCGAACTTAGGCCCTTTACTTTACTTTATTAATTCTAAACTGGAGTGTTTATGTTATATGTGTATACGTATGTTCGTTACGTGTGTGCTTTTTGTATGCAGTATATCAGAGTCATATCTCGTATATGATTAAACAACACTAATCTCCGCTGTTCAGTTAGACCTAATCTTTATTACAACGACCACGTAACCCACACACAGGATTTGCCTATGTGGGTACTTTTTTCCTATATTTTAAGAAATTCTTATTTTAAATCGTATATATCTTTTTAATATTATAGTATGAAATCAATAATTAATTATGCAAATGTGAATTTTGTGTATTAGGAAAAATAAATAAGTTTTTTGAATTTAATTGAGTTTAGCTTATTCCTTAAAGAGCACTTGCTGACAAGTTTTTGGTCTTATTTACTGAACTTATTTTGTCTATTACGTGTATTTACATGTATTTAATATTCCCTGAGGTGAATCCTTACACCTCTCCATTTCTTATTACTGTAGAAAACCAATTTGTGGGGGGAAAAGAACAAACCAGTATTAAGTTTATAACCTCACGCAGACCAATCCCTCCGAATAGGAGGTAAAGAGCTACTGAATTAATCAGATATGCTAGACGCCTGATAAGCCATTTTATTGCATCGAAGGAGTTTGTGGGCTTAAGGATATGTGGGATAGTAAAGGGATCATTTTATTTATCATTTGTATGTGGAGTCAAGATCGCATTAAAAAAACTTGTAATTAAACTACATTTAAATAGCACCATAATAAATGATACTTTGACACCACACAAACTCTTGCTGTTTGCTTTCAGCTTGAGTCTTTCATATTGTTCTTTCAGTACAACGCTTTGACACATATACTGTAGGCTATTGATTTAATTCATCTCTACCAGGTGGCTTCGCAATCAGCTCGGGGTTTAACCAATAATTAATTGTTCTAGTTCTTGTTCTTAGCGCCCGCATTTTTATGATTTTATTCTTGTGTACAATAAAAAAGAAGCTCTGATAAATAAAAAAAACTTTTTAAAATATTCTTCCAAATACTGTGGTTTAGTAACGAGATATTTATGAAAAACATCATTGTTGTTAAAGCAAGTTTCCACAGCATTAATCCCGTATTGTTGCCTAAGTTGTAAATCCGCTTACCGCGTAAATACATGTACTCCGCTTTTGTCGGAGTTTACGAGGGAAAGTTTTGGGGGCCATTTTAACCAACGAGAAACACTCATTATTACACTTCTTCGTTTACAACATATTTGATAAAAATGTTCCTCCTTTTAGAATTATGTCCCCGCTATCAAATCAACATATAATAGCTTTATGTTGAGGTAATTGCACTCACCTTGGGGTTCTCCACCTGCACATAGGTATTGTACAGACGTTAGCATTGCAGTTTGTACTATACAAAGACCAGTCAAGACCATTGATCTATGTGTTTTGACTTTCCTGATGCCACAATCCCGATTGCAAAAAAGACTATAATAATTCTCGGTGTTTGTGTTGCACAAACATTCTCTGTACGTGGACTTGGTACGGAGGGTGGGGGGGGATGGTTCGATAGATCAATTCAATAGTGTAGTCCGTTTTTCTTATTGATGCAAAAACCTGTTTGAGTAATTATATTACATCGTAACAGACCACGAGGTCGCGTAACGAGCTTCGCTGAGATTGACATTTCACAATTCCAAAGTCTATAGCTAATTATCATGTCCTTGAGATCTCCTGTGGTGAGAGTAAGAACAACATGAGATATGTTATAAAACCATGAGTACTTTTAAATCATACTCCAGTAATGGATTGCAGAAAAGGGATTTTTATACTTTTGATACGGCAGATAAAAGAGAAATTATGATAGCCTACCTGAATTCAACGATGCTCCAGAACAAAATCCAAGGGTTGCATATGCCACTATAACAAAGCACCCATCTTATCTGAGAAAAAATAAAGTTTCATGCAAGATTAAGTTAGTAGATGAAATCTCTTTGCCTCATGGTAGAATCACAAGTTTGTTCGTAGAGTTACGTTTTATAGCAGTGTTTAAAAGTAAAAGTTCCTGGTGCAGTAGGTATAGTAATACAACGTAAGAGTGCGCTGAAATGAAATCTTGATATCTTATTTTCCAAATTTTACTTTCCAACTCTAGATTTTTCTTTTTACTGTAGAAAATAAATTATTAATGGAGTTTAGAGGTATAACTAAGCTACACGTGTAAAATAGGTCATGAGTCCAAGGTTGAAATGTCATAAATGATTGCATTCAGCTTGTTTATACACTATTTTTTTCTGCTATTTTTTCACTAACGCAAAAACAATTTAAAAAAATTCATATTTTAAAAATTTTAACTTCATCAATCCGTATGTCTTCCTTAACATTTTAGAATTAATAAAGACATATTATGTTCTATTTTTAGACAAAATGTGTTTTTCTCAAAATATGTTTAGGATAACATGACTTCAATTTGTGAAAAAGTGCTAAAATTTGTACATTATTTATACTATTGATTTAACATTTCAAAATACAGTTTATCTAATTGATGAGTTATTAGGAAATTCCTACGCTACAAATTATTGAAACTCTGAGCTTTTAAGCACCACTTTAAAGACACACTAAACTAATCAGTTGTTTAAATATTTTAAATTCTCATAGGTTTCTATATCATTTCCTTTAGATTTTATAAGGCTCTCAGTTCTATTCTTAACATTTTGAATGATGCCGTCTATGATTAATCCACAATTATTATGGTTATTTAATGAGACGACGATATCTCGGCATCTAAAGAAATAGTCAAATCTGCTATTTGTATAATTACTAATATAAAAATAAACAAATTGGATCTCTACAGTTTGACAAATATGTTAACAGTATTTGCAATAAATTAAGTTCAAAAATTTTCCTCTTTTGCTAAACAATTGGTTATCTTATATATTTAGGGACATAAAATCTGTGAAGGCAAACGCTCCCACAAAAGGATGAATTTCCGCCTCCTAATTATGGAATTTCTTCTATGATTTCTCCAGGGAGACCTATCTTGTTCCATTGTGTACTGATGAACAATACCTTTCATAGTTATCTTTTGAGACATTAAGCTAGACTTTGTGTCATTCTCATGGGGGAGGAGAAAATTTCATATTCAAATTACCTCTGATTATATTATTAATTTTTTATTCCCAATGAATTGACGTATATATATATAATATATATATATATATATATATATATATACTATTATATGCTATATATAAAATTACATATTGAGGAATGTTTATAGTAGTTGCATGTTTTTGCTTCCGTGCGGGAGAATCCGGATCTAGTAAATAAGCTGTGTGTAAGAGATAGAGTATTCTCATTAGGATTACCGTTGACTTCGCTTTCGTCTCACTTGTCCGAAAAGATCCTTGCGCTCCAACCCACAACTGAAAGATTTCCGTGTCGAGTACGGTCCTGCAGGTGGTAGTGGAGATTCCCCTCGAGCGTCTGAATCAGGTTCGCCGGATCTCCCATAAGGGTAAGGTGTGTTTATATCAGTTGGAACCTGGTATGTCCTACTGTAAGGACAGCTTCCAAACTCTGATGCTATATAGTTTCTGATGACTGGCTACTAGGATCCCTTCTTCAACAGGTGAATCACGCTGTTTTAGGATCACAATTATATTGATATTGGAAAAGAAGAGATACTTTCTGAGCCTCTCTGTTCCGAACGCTAGCTGAGAATCACCCAGCTAAAATATTCCAGCTGGAATTCTGTTCTTGCACGCCATCCTCAATAAATCCCAGCAATCTCTGGGACTGAGATTTAAATCATTGAGGAGGGGGTCGTTCCGCTCTTGTAGTTGCGACTCGTAGTAGACTTAGCTTTTTCTTTTTGGCTCTGCCAGGTCTGGTTTAGCCCTCTCCTTTTCTTTCTGGTTTGGTCTTCTTTTAATTCATATTATTGGGCATGGACGTTTCCCGGCGCAGGGGCTTCTTGTCCGCAGCTTTAGTGTGGCTGCTCCTCATGCGTGTGGGGGGCTCAAGCGTCGGCCTCGGATTTTGTCTGCTTATGGACAACGTCCATCCACGAGGGTTTGCCCTTGGCCTCGGAAATGTGTTAGCGGTTTCCAGATTTGAATTTTAATCTGTCATAGTTGCTGTGCTATATGATTGTTTTCACTGACAAAAACCTATTTATGAAATATTGCAGCTAATATATCAAAACGTATTTAAAACTTTGAAACCTGGTACAATATTCGTTTGTTTTTAACACTCTACCTTATGGATCATTTTTCGTGTCCCATTATTTGTAGTATTTAACTATTGATAGAAGTACACACTGATGGTATTGAGAAAACCTTTTTCACTACCGTGGTTGGGTAAAAAGGCTTCAATAATATACATCCAATTATGAAGAAAACAGGATTTTTTCCTGGATATTTGTCATCTTTTCCAGTGGATTACAAAATATCCAGTAAAATTTACGGTTTCGGAAGATCCTGCAAATCTGATCTCTTCTTCAGGTAAAATAACTAACTTAACACATAATTACATAACTAAGGTAAAAATAAACAAAATCATAATCGGGACACGGTTAAGTAAGTCAGGAGTCATTCACAACCACCATGTTGTGTGCCCCAACATTTAGTGGTAAATTTTATAGCAATGTGTTTAAATTTATGAAATTTCCAGTGCCAGATAGGCAGAGTAAAAATCTGCAAAATTCAATAACATGTCTGTTCATATTTAATAAGTTTATAAACAGATTATACATATTACACATAAACAATTTTGATATTAAGTCTGGATAATATTTTGATATTGTTTTTCTGATTACAAGGTTAGAAATTCATTGGTTCTAAATCATTTAATACATTATATCCCTAATTATTTTATTTCAGATAGTTTCCATTATAAAAACAAAGAAAAGGGAAATCTTTCTCTTAAAATTCTCTAAAAACATTTTACAACAAATTATTATACATGATTAAGAAACGATATGAAATTTCTAAGTTTAAAGAAAATTTCTATAAATTAGATGAAATGACTATAAAACACATTTTTCACTAATCAGAACCTATTAGTTTGATTCCTTTAATACATGATGAATTCGATAATATATGCATATTTACCTTGAAAATGCAAAGTTAATTTGATACGTTAATAATTTGATTGTAATATAATAATAATTTTAAAATTCATAAAATTTTAAGATGGTTGATAAAACACTGAATATTTCCTAGTGATATTTTCCTAACATATATACAAGACAACTATTCACGCTTTAAGTATCTTTTTCCGCACACAAAGATACTCACGTGCACAACACCAACAGCTCCGAATTCTCCACTGATGATTGGTGAGCACCGATATGTCTTTGGTCATTAGCATGTTTCGTGTGATATTGTTGGAAAGCCATGGTGTTAATCATTTCCTGTTGCTTAGCAACAGAACGTAAAGAAGCCGTATGGCCATTAATCTCAGCTTACATCCAAGCGATATATTTGTTAATCTTTGTATTACTATACATCCTTTTCCTACAGTGAGTGATTCTTTAGTCCATAAATTTTGATTTACCTAATACTATATCATATCCCTTACACTCTATAAGAGGGAGGTTTATTCGTGTTGACTGTTAGAATCGTTTTTGCAAATTGTTTGACGCACTTAAGCATAAAAAGTATAATACATCTAATTAATTACCCTTTCGTATAACATTTACGTAACGGATGCCTTGGCTAATCCCAGCATTACTTTTTTTTTTAATTTGCATAAACAATTTACTGTTATTTCTTTATACACTCATCAGGTAAATATAAAATTTGTGTCTTGGCAAATTTATTTCGAAGTTAATATTGAATTACTGTAGGTAAAATTTAAAACTAGATATGAGTGGCATTATAAAATAGAAAGACTGAATATTTTTTGTTGAACAATCTGATACCTTCTGGGATTAAAAATACCGTCCTCAGGATATATGGGCCTCAGGGAGCCCAATTAGATTGAATATTTAGATTAAATTATATAAATATATATGATATATATATTATATATATATACTAGTATAATATAATATATATATATATATCATCACACTGACAAATAGTTTCGCTGAAACTAGTTTAGAACTATAAATCCCTGCTTGGCATATAATTATAATCGGTATTACTATTAAATGGAAAACACAACTTTGGTGCTTCCCATTAAATGAAACTTACAATAAATAGTTTAATAACAGCTCAAGAGGATTTCACGTGCAGTGAGGTAACAACAACCTTTAATTTACAGTTTTATACTTAGTCATTCGGATAATACCTTCCATTAGAATAAAACTATGGAATTGTCAAACGTTCCAAAATAGCTTGATGTTAAAAAATAAGGATGGAATTGACATTTAATTTTCCAAAAGCGTAAAGAGATATTCGTTGGATTTCCCATATAAAGATTTGGACAACAATTTGACAGAATATGTTGAGGTTTTATAACTTTGGGCTTGGTTCATTTCTATACATTATTGAAAAAATAATATTAAAACGTTTTGTAAAGGGTTAAAATTAGTAGTCATGTAGAAGCTATTTGTTAGCGGTTTTTAAAGCTAATAATTGGAATTATTTTTTTAAAATTAAAAACTTAAATTAAATAAAAATGTTAAGAACGAAATATTGGGATTTTAACTTTTATAAGTTAGATTGAGAGAAGATTAGGAATGCTGAAAACGAATATGATAATCCTTTGGCAAGCTAATACTTCGGTAGTTTTTACAATTGTTAGGAAGGCGGTTCACTGCCTATGAATTGATCAGGGGAACTTGTCTCTGTTACGGCTATTGTTCTCCTAGTTTGATACAGCTGGACCAATGAGAAGAACACTCACGCGGAATGTCCATTCAGAATTGGTTGGAAGGGGGAGAAGTATATTTTTGCCCCTTCTCTTTGGTAATTTTTTCGTGAAATTTTCGTGAAATTAAGTTGTATTGACACAGTGGGCCCGTGTTTCTAAAATGTTTTCCGCGAGGGATGTTTGATGGTAAGCAACCAAAAATTTTTATTGTACGTTTTATTGAAACTAGGTCCTTCCAGATCTGATATTAAATTAATTTTTTGATGTCTTTTTTATTGGAAAAAAATTCAAATTTCAATTGAAAACTACAGAAGCGACTCTGCATTATTAATTCTCGATGTAACAATAGAGCCATAAATAGAATCATACAAGTTACATTTGGTTCAAACTTGCAAGAAAAGTGAATTAAAATTGAAAACTTTGTCAATAATTTTTACATTGAAATGTAGGAAAGTTAGTAATTTATTACATATTTAATTGGAAACTTTTTGGGGGGTTTTTATTGTGAATTGTTAATCTGGTAATTAATTTGAACTTTAATAATTGTTCTGATGAGAGTTGTAACTCTGAATTGCAGAGACTTAGAAAGTTCAGGTTCAAACTAGGTGGAAAAGGAGGAGAAAAAAAAAAAAAGTATTTTAAATATTTTATTTTTGAATTTATGATGTGAACTTAGAATGTGAAACATATTATTTATTTATAAGTTATTTTCCAAGAGGGCTATTTGACTTTTTTTTTGAAAAAACTGTATTATTTTTATTTCAGAAGAGGATTGTTCTGATTTTTTAGATAATTTGGAGAATAATATATTGATTAATATTTTTGATTTCTTTGGCCCAAAGGACCTTTTTAAAAATACTGTAAACGGTTTGTCAATTCTTTGTGGAAAATAGATTTGTGATGGAAATTCTCGAAAACATCGAGCTTATTATTTTGCCGGTTTAAAATAAAATTCATTATTTTTAATTTAGAACTGTTAATTTTTATTTGAGAACTAAGACCAGATAATACTTTAATAGTTTAAAAATTCCTAACAAATGATAATCATATCTAAAAAATAATAATAAATTGTTACTGAATATATCAACTCGGGAGTCTTAACTCACAACTGTGACGATATTAAAGTTGGAAATATTGCTCGATAATATTGGTTGCACAAGGGCCCTAATATATATACAGCCGCATGTGTTTTAACTCACTCACGTATACAAATTCTCTAAGGGTACTTCTAGAAGTTGGATGGAAAACACGAAACTTTTGGCGCACGTAGATGTCCTTTTGCCGTGAAAAAAACCACGCGGGGAAAAGGTCTGAAACACCCGGAATTTTATTTATTTTTAAACCCCTTAAAAATAAGTCGAAAACACGTTAAAAAAATTGACCAATAGTTAGGACAAGGAGATGGCAGTAAGGGATGGAGCCTACTCGACTCTGTACGGTACGTCAAGCAGCGCTCAAAATAAGGCAGACTATGAAAAGTTAAAAGTATCTATATTATTTTCAATTCACCTGTTCTTTGTATTCCTTTTCCATTTCTTGGTGGTTATTCTATGCATACTAGTTGATAACTACTCACGATTCGCTCAATTTTTAATTCTACCTTAACGGTATTAGTCATCAGTAGTGTACAGCCGCCATGTGTAACTCACTCACGTTATACAAATTTTCCTAAGGTACTTCTAGAAGTGATGGCTAACACAGCGAAATTTGTGCACGTAGATGGCTTTTGTGCCGTGAAACCCACCGGGAAAAGTCTGAAAACCGGAAAGTTTTATATTTATTTTAATACCCCTTAAAATAAGTCGAAAACACGTTAAAATTGGACCAATAGTTTAGGGACAGAGATGGCCAGTAAAGGGATGGAAGCAACCCGACTCTTGTACGTGTCACTACAATACACGAGCAGAAAATAGGCAGCAGCACTGATGAACACAGTAAAAGATATTATATTATTTCACCTGTCTTTGATTCTTTTCATTTCTTGGTGGTTATTATCTCCTATGCTTACGTTGATAACTATCACGATTGCTCTTTTATACTGACCTTAACGGTTTAGTCTCAGTAGGTCCGTGTCGAGACAACAGCTCAGATTGGCAGAATAGGGTCATAAGTGTAACATCGCGCTTTGGTTTAAATATCTTTCTCAACATTATTATAACTGTGTTTTACTAGATTGAATCTCTTCTTAGTTGACTAGTTAAATTCTCCTGGTCTCTAATTACATGAGTACGGATTTACATTCCTTTCCTTTCTGATTTATGTTTCTCACTTTTTTACAAACACTACAGTTTCTCTTCAATTTTTGTATTACTACTAGTTCAAGTTTATTTTTAAAGCAGCGAGCTCTGAACGGTACGTAAAAAAGCATGATAGGCAGGTCCTGGTTAAGTAAAAACATTTTTATTTATTTCACATGTTTTTTGATTCTATTTCATTTCTTGGTGGGTTATTCTAATGCTAATCGTTGATAAACTATTGGTGTTCGGCATCTTTTTTTCTACCACTAGAAACAGGTTTTTAAGTTCGCAATAGTTCGGTGTCAGCAACAGTATGTTATGAGTAGGGAAAGATGTGATACATCGTTTTTTGTTTTAGATTTTTACTCGCTTTTCTTATTTTGGTTTTCAGAATTGTATCTCTTTTTACTTGACAGTAACAGGTCTCTGGCTTACCTATTAATTCATATACGTTATTTTGCCTCTCCTTTCCGTTTTCTTTTCACGTTTTAACAAACACTAGTTTTTTAGTTTCCTCTTAGTATTTTGTATTACAGATTTATTTAACATAATACAACATGTCCTTTCATCTTGATGTTGTGAGAAGGGCTCCTTTTCCCGTCCAGGGGGGGAGGGAGACGACCAGTTATTTCCTCACCCGAGCTAAAAGCGCTACAGTGCAGCTGCGAATTTCTTGCTTGTGCCCTCTGTATGGAAGTGCCCTTGGTTTTAGAATTTTCTTTAACGGCCATCGATAGGGATTCTCATCGCTGGTGACTGTATTTAGCAGAAACATTAAGGATAGCATCGTCGAGAATCGTGTGTGTGGAAAAAATCGGTGTACGTATGTGCACCTGATGAACTTCCAGGCGAATTCTCCAGTCCAGGGCCAAACCATAGCCGTATGAAGAAAAATGTAATTTGTCGGCCACTGATGCCTTCATATCCTGTAAGCAGAGGCGGATGGGATGTAAGCCGGAAAGTGTTATCTCTCTGTCCAAAGTTCTAGAATCTCTGATGCTCGTGGAATTTCAAAACATTGGATTTTTGTTTACTGGACAAACAGTGACAGTTGCTTTTTGGCGCTCTCAGGAACAACTGTACCTATTTGATCCACATCCAGTAAACGAAAATCGAACACATGATTTTGAAAATGATATCAACAACCTGGCACGGCTCTTTCAGTGTGATATTTTTCCTGCTTTGGCCTCGTTGTTGTTGTCCAACGCTGCTCTTGATGGATCTGTAAGACAGTACTCTAATACTAGGCTCACATTTAGATCATCAACATTCAGTGAAAATATAAAAAAAACCCCACAATGCACGATACCGCTAGCAATTTCTCTATAAAACCTAAAGATTTTGGATGACCCAAGAAAATAAAACCTGGACGCCCGAAAAATAACTGAAAACTACTAGAGAAGAGCCAAGTGAGAGAGGCGAAAAAGCGATACTCTCAGCAAAATCCTGAAACCAATCGGTACGCTGTTTATCGTTATACCGAAAAATACCCGAGGTTAACAGAGCCGTAGTTTGGCGCTACGAAGGATCGACATTCCGGCGCAGGTCAGGATAGGGTTCTGGTATTTTCGTCTGATGAAACCAAAGATCAGCGAATTTCGACATTTACTTAACTCACTTGCTCGAAATATTGTTGCACAAGGGCCTATGGCACACTGGAGCGGAAATTTTTTATGCGACCATAAATGCATACAAATTGATATAAACCTGCCTTTTTGAAGATGATATATTTGTATGTCCACACTGCGAAGCACCTCTGTTGCGAGGAAGAAATGAATAGGAAAAAAATGGTGTTGTGGTGAAGGTGCGTACAACGTGACACATTTGCCCCCTCTCAGTGCACCATTTTATTCAGATCGACATTTCCTCAACAGATCGCGCGCCTACAACGACCTATTTTCTTTTTGCTCCCTCGAAATTTCTGGTGGAAACCGGCACCCTAGTGGACTTTCTTTCTTCAAGATCGAAGGAAGAATGTACCATCAGGTGTACAGTTTGGACGCCCCCGGCCAACGGTTTGCTACTAAGGTGGGAGACGACGTCCAATTTGTTAACCGGTGCAGCCTATACATTGACGACGGCGAAGAGCGCAGGATCATTGCCATGGGTAGATCACCTTGATATTGGGAACTATTAACACCATTGCCAATTACTTGGATTCGATCAATCCTTTCATCGGCGATTAGGTAATGAGCCATCGGTACACGTTCATTTGGAGTTCCAGGTAACAAGTCGAGCTACTCATGGTAATGTTCTTGGCGACAGAATAGGGGTGTTGAGGTGCACGCTGTGCTCAGCACTGACGAACCAGTGATCGAATCACGACAACTCACCGTCTGGAAAGTGAAAACTGGAAGGCCGTCAACGATTGATCTGTTTTGTCCTCTGATGGAGCCCTTCCAGTACCCTCTGCTCTATCCACATGCACTTTGGGTTGGCAAATTGGCTTTCTTGATAACAACGGGGAAAAGCTTTCGCAGTACAACTACACGCGTTGTCTCTAGTTGTCCAGTCCTCGCTTTTCATATCTTGGCCGTCTTTCGCAACCCTGGCAGGTCGAGATGGTTTGCGAGGTATGAAGAAGAGCGACTGCGGTTTATTAAATCCTCACAGTCAAGGTCGTCAGTCCAAAATGCCATGCGGATAGGCCAACTAAACGAGATTCTTGATGCTCAACGCAATGCTCCGGCAGGAAGACAGATTGGGGAAGACATCACGCGTGATGAAATCGTACAAGGCGAGGGTGGCGCAAAGCCTGGCAAAATTTACCTCCCAAGTTCGTTTTACCGGTGGGCCCAGATACATAAAGATTCATTACGAGAATGCAATGGCTCTCGTAACACGTTTGGGCTCACCGACGTGTTTTCTCACATTCACTTGTGACTGGTCACAAGAGCCAAGGTCAGACAATCTATCTTGTCGGAGTCGAACTTCGCACTGATTGTTTTACCCACGGTCAGTTGTACTCCTGTTAAGTAGAGTTCGTCGTCAGAAGACATCGTTGTCCTTTTCCGTCCTAATAGGGTATGCGATGTGAACTTAATCGAAAATTTGCACTTTTAATATCAAATATCTAGGTGTTAACAGCTGTTTTTATTACCAATTTGTTATAAAATCACTTTCTGAGCATAAAATAAACCTTCCTTGCAAGGTTCTAAGGAGTTGATTTATTTGTCTCCATCTATTATCAACGGTGGTAAAGTTTGACGTTTTGGGCTTTAGTATTTGAACAAATTTATCTCTTCTCACACGTCATATGTACAAGTATTTGCACATTTAACAGAAGGAAAGCACGTTTTACTTTATTTAGAGTAAAATCATTTCTTAATTCCTTGTTTCACAATTGGCATTAAGCAATGACAACTGAGTATCGCCTATATCCTTCAAAAGGCTCCAATTTCCAGTAAGAATTTCTTTAGCACTAACGATAAACAAATCCCAGGGCCAACCATTCAAATTAGTTGGAATTGATTTACGAAAAGAATGTTTTACGCATGGGAAACTTTACGTTGCCCTATCACGGGTCGGGGCTCCCGACCATTAGTATATTTTGCTACCTGTAAATAATTTAACGTCAAATGTTGTATATAGAGAAGCTCTACAATAATCTATCCTAAAACAACGGGTGTGCACTTCGGGACTGCCGACAGAAGTGAAAACTTAGTATTAATTACATTATATATTTTTATCATTAACAACTTTAACATCCACAGAAAGACAATCTGTGCAGCCTGCGGATAATGACTGCGTCATCGATGTTAGTTTTGGTGTCTGTGAATTGACCTGGGAATCATTTTGCTGACCATGTCTTTCCTGGGTAGGTTTATTGGCAACTGTAACCGACATCCACGCGGGTGGAGCTGCGGGCTTCTGATACTTTTTCTGATTCTTCACAATTTATCTTGTTTTTTTCTTCATCTTTTTCTTTTATTTTCTTGTTCCCTCCTCTTTCTTCGCTTCTGAATATTTATGCATATTTACTGGAATTACTATCTAAAAAGGCTTTTGCCTGCTTATATGTGACGATAACAAATAGAGGATACTAAATAAAGACGTGTTTTTACCAACGCTCAAATAGAATAATTTAAATCACAAAATTCCTAATAAGCTGCCAACCTCGTGTAACATTAAATACATCATCCGCTAACCAACGTACGTTTAGGTTTTCTCACCTACAGTTATTAAGGATGAACCTTATTACAACCACGAACATGTTATTCAATAATTAGATATATGTGTCTATCTAGGAAAAACTCAATACTTACTTAATTTTTGAAACTGCAATAGCCTTACAAGACAATTTCTCTTTATATTAATTGACCTATGGCAAATATATTTTCTAATACACGTTAATGAATCTGCGATATTATCTTTTGGCTCAATTTTAGATACCTTTAATAAACATCTGGTCAAGTTAACCCTTGCTGTGTAAATGACACTTAACCTTAGTTTCTTGATTTACAGTTCTTTTGGTGAGTTTTTCTTCAGATCAAACTAATTTTCTTTATTCATAAAACTACAACAAACAGGGGAAAATCTTGCCCCTTTATTGCCTTAATCGGTGTTAACCCTAGAAACTAGGTGCCCGCACGATATCTCGAGAACTGATTGACCTGTGTAAATGAAATTTTTGCACGTTATTTACTCCAAGATAACTATGACATTAATCGTATAAAAAATAATTAAGGAAAAACATGCCTGCAAGATTGAATATTTCTTTTAAAAGCTCGCCCACATTCCTCATCGAATGCTCGGACTTAACCTGTTCCCGAAATACGCTTATCCTCGAATTTGCGAACACCCTACTTAGGGGCCTGGGGGCGTAGCCCCCAGCGAGCCGAAGGCGAGTATTAATATCTACAATCCAAGTCGATATACTATTATATTGTGTTAAATAATATGTGAAAAAAATAAACAGTATATAACACTTTCAGCCCTAGACGTCTATAATACTCTACAGCAAGTGTAAACATCATTATCATAAAGCTCCACGTGGGGCTGTGAATGTTAACGTGGTGTACTTTAGCTATTCCAGCATTGCTATATAACACTTTCAGCCCTAGACGTCTATAATACTCTACAGGCAAGTGTAAACATCATTATCATAAAGCTCCACGTGGGGCTGAGAATGTTAACGTGGTGTACTTTAGCTATTCCAGCATTGCTATATAACACTTTCAGCCCTAGACGTCTATAATACTCTACAGCAAGTGTAAACATCATTATCATAAAGCTCCACGTGGGGCTGAGAATGTTAACGTGGTGTACTTTAGCTATTCCAGCATTGCTATATAATACTTTCAGCCCTAGACGTCTATAATACTCTACAGCAAGTGTAAACATCATTATCATAAAGCTCCACGTGGGGCTGATAATGTTAACGTGGTGTAACTTTAGCAATTCCAGCATTGCCATATAACACTTTCAGCCCTAGACGTCTATATTACTCCACAGCAAGTGTAAACATCATTATCATAAAGCTCCACGTGGGGCTGAGGATGTTAACGTGGTGTACTTTAGCTATTCCAGCATTGCCATATAACACTTTCAGCCCTAGACGTCTATATTACTCCACAGCAAGTGTAAACATCATTATCATAAAGCTCCACGTGGGGCTGAGGATGTTAACGTGGTGTACTTTAGCTATTCCAGCATTGCCATATAACACTTTCAGCCCTAGACGTCTATATTACTCCACAGCAAGTGTAAACATCATTATCATAAAGCTCCACGTGGGGCTGAGGATGTTAACGTGGTGTACTTTAGCTATTCCAGCATTGCTATATAACACTTTCAGCCCTAGACGTCTATAATACTCTACAGCAAGTGTAAACATCATTATCATAAAGCTCCACGTGGGGCTGAGAATGTTAACGTGGTGTACTTTAGCTATTCCAGCATTGCTATATAATACTTTCAGCCCTAGGACGTCTAATAATACTCTACAGCAAGTGTAAACATCATTATCATAAAGCTCCACGTGGGGCTGAGAATGTTAACGTGGTGTACTTTAGCTATTCCAGCATTGCTATATAACACTTTCAGCCCTAGACGTCTATATTACTCCACAGCAAGTGTAAACATCATTATCATAAAGCTCCACGTGGGGCTGAGGATGTTAACGTGGTGTACTTTAGCTATTCCAGCATTGCCATATAACACTTTCAGTCCCTAGACGTCTATATTATCCACAGCAAGTGTAAACATCATTATCATAAAGCTCCACGTGGGGCTGAGGATGTTAACGTGGTTGTACTTTAGCTATTCCAGCATTGCTATATAACACTTTCTAGCCCTAGACGTCTATTATATTACTCCACAGCAAGTAAAACTCATCATCATTATGGAGTTTTATCATTATTATAAAACTCCATGGTGGGACTGTCATGTATGTTTTGGGCGTACGACTTTCTTGTATATTGAACTAATTGATAAAATTTACCAGAAAAGTGTTTTTAATACTAGTGTCTGAGCCGTACATGTTGGGATGACTAGTTTAATGAGAAAGACTATAAACATTAAAAAAATTAATCAGTCATTTAAAACGAGTTCTATATGGATTTCAATAGATTTTTTAAATTTATATTTATCGAAACCTGCTAGATTTTTGGATTTTTTACATATCGGGAGTATGGAGTCTAGCTCAATCTTTTGAGTGCAATTATTTATATTGCTTCACACACAGTAGTTGTAAAGTGTTTGCATGGTGATCACAGAAGGAATTAATTTTCAGCGCCTAGGAACTAATTCATCTTTACTAAACATTTTTCAGAATATTTTCATATTTACTATAAAAATATTATGGACGAAACTTTATGATCTCCAAGGATGCCTGAACATGGGAGGTCATATGTTTCTTCCTTATTCCTAAAAGCTTTTGTGAATACCGCGTCAGAAGTGTATAAGTAATTTTTGTATATTCAAGCTTTTTCCTACATTATATTTATTTCATTTATTTTATTTCCACGGCAATCGCCACTTTTACAATACCATTACATACATGTACATGCAATAATCAATAAACTATAAAATACAACAACAATATCGAACAATTTAAATGCAAAGACTATAATATATAACAAAGTACTACTAAAAAAGGCGAGTAAAAAACAGAAAAAAAGGTATAGTTGAAACAGAATTATAGAGTGCCATATACTAATTTGATGATTTTCTTCTCGAAATCTAGCAGGGCTGGTGGCGAAGAAGTCAACAAGATTATATTGTATTATATTCAATTCATATATATTATATGCTATTATATTCAATAGCCAATTGTACATCTAAAGGTTCTGTTGATCATATTATAATTAAGGAGATATTATTCTTACTATCATAGCATAAAATTGGATATCACTGTCATTATATAACAACTAGGATACAAAACTGGCCAAACTGGAACCTTGAGGCACTCCTGATTTGGCAACGAAACTCTAAGAATACTCTTCGCTAAATCGTACCCTACAAATTCTTTCTAAAATCTAGGATTTAATTAGATCAGGTTAAAATTAGCGCATATGATCTGGATAAAATCCAAAAGTCAAAGGCACCCTCATAAAGAGGTGATGTACATATCCTAACAGTTCCATCGTTATAGGAATTGGCTATGTATTTGTCTGGTTTAATATTTTCTTTTCTTTTAGTCGGGGTTCAGTTATTTGAGTGTTTCAGAATCTTACCACAGAAAGTGCCCACAGCGCTTTATTCCCAGTCTTTTACCGTCACTGGTGGGTAGCGGACGTTATGTGCTGATATTAGATTGACCTGTTTGATATTAGATCTATATACCCGGATATATGATTTAGTTTTTTAACATTAAACTTACCCCTGTTTTAAACATAAGTTCGATAGATCATCACCAAAAATCTACAACTGTATTAAATTGTTTGTATACTTAACATTATACCTATTGACAGTTGATAAAGACGATAGACTTAAATCATAAAAATGTATTGTTATATTGTTGTAACATTAACGATGGCTTATATTCGAGAACCTGTTATGCTGCGAAACATACAATGTCATTAATAAACACTAAACAATGAAAACAGTGTCATATTGAAAGCAAACTAAACTATAAGCTTACAGTATTAAAGTACCCTGTAATAATCGAGATGAATATCATTAAATCAAACTTTATGTGTGTATGACTATTTAATTTGATAAATGAAAATGATGATTTAATAACCTTCTTAACCTTAAAGTTACTGTAGGTAATAGCATCAAATACATTATAAAACTTAATGGAACATCATTAGAGTTTTAATCAAAATGAATCTGTAACTTGAGTTTTAGGTAGTTTCAAATTTCCCGTGAGACAGGCCTGTATTCTAGCTCCAGCGCTTTGCAATGTACCAAGCTGTATTTCCCCATTCTCTGGGTCTTCTTAGTTTATTTCATACTAACATAATTTGTGCATTTTTAAAAAGAAGTGTTTTACATAACATTAAATATAATGTAAATGATTAAACATTTTTACTGAATTGTAAATTCATATGTGTTTTAGACGACAAAATAGTAAGGATAAAAGAATGTAAAACTATTTTGGATTAAGATATCATGATTTGTTATAAACGTAAAGCTTTATTTCTCATTCAAAAACATTTACGCAGTTTTCTTTTCTTAAGGAAGCTAGTTTTATAAATAGTAATAGTCTATATTGTGGCCTCAGTTAAAATCCGTCATGTTTTGACATGAATTGTAATTTTTATTATTTAATTCTAGGGTCTCACTTCTGTAGTTTTGTTACCAGTTAAGTATACAAATATGAATGGCTTCGAAATTGTCTCTTTTGCGCGTCATATCAGACTAAACTAATGATGCACTCGCGTCCTTAATCGTGGGTGACATGTAATGAATGCCAATATGGGGGTTTTGGAGGCGAAGTGAGGAAAATAAAGTCTTCTCTTCAATTAAACCAGATAAGCTGATACTGATTTATTAATAAAAGCACCGAACAGTGATTATTAACTGTCTATTAAATTTAATTACTACGAATTGAAGATATGGTCACTTGACTGTACACATTATATAGTTGAATCCCAAAACTCAAAGACCTAATTGAAGGTCATGAAATAAAACAAATGTTTTTACAAAATAAGGTATCATACAAACTTCAAATTGGTTCTGGTTCAAAACACGATCTTATTTGTATACGCCTTCTTTGGTAAGCAGACTATATAACATTCTAATTTGAAAGAAAGTTGTAATTCTAATTTGTAGATTCTAAAGAAAGTCTAATTTGAAATCTACTAATCATTAGAAGTATATGAAAAACTGGCCTTTGGCAAGCAGGCCTGTCTAGTGCATTAGTTTCCTTGTGTAATTTATATGATTATCGAATATTTTGTCTCAACCAAATTATTCATGATAGTGAGATGTTTTATCTTCACAACTCCACGGAGCACATCCCAAGGTCATGAATTAAACTCAGGATAGTCATGGAATCGAATGTCCTGCAGATCCATCATAGGATGAGTAATTATCTGTCTCTAATTGTATAAATATCCGGCTAAGCAAAAACGACCCATTCTCTATCTATACATCAGTTACTCAGATATTTACATGAAAGTTGAGAAATGCTCCAATCCGTTTCCTAAAAAACGTCCCACCATCCTCTCTTCTCAACACTGTCAATTAGAATATGCCTGTTATGTCTGAGAGTCTTTAACAAAACTAGTGCTAGCATTTTTATTTATTATATAGATTGTAATTTATAGAGAGTTACAGCTTTGTAAGTAGCTGTACAAATGAATGCATGAGTAAATTTATATTGATATCCGTTTATTTTTCTATCTTGTTTATGCTTACATTATAATTCATTAATATTATTATGGCCTTGTATTACTGGACATGTACAGTTTATTTGTTGCCTTCATCAATTATGATAATTGAAAATAGGCTAAACTCATTTACTGCTATTAGTTATTGGTATATTTATAAAATCAGTATTTTTTAACTCCAACAAATGAAGAAACAAACTTCTTTATAGGCAATGAATATTTATATACCTTATTTTTATGATTTTACCTGTATATTAAAATAATTAGAATATTCAGTATTTTGGCATAATTTATTATTTGTAGGTCTGTGACCTACAAACTACAGTTGTCTATTTTTATTTTAGATTTGATATACAATAATTGTTTTAAAAATATACATAATAAGTTTATTATTTTTAAATATGTAAAACCTATTATAATACCGCTTGTGCAACCGAGTAAACAAGAAAAAGACTCGTCACCCACGCACAAAGCCCTCTAGTGTGGGACTATTTTTATGTATATCATAGTGTGTTACTATGGTTTGCTTGTTAAACTCTAAAATAAATCCATATTTTATTTTATTTTGAGGTGTGTCCAATTTATTATAAGGGTGTTGAAAGGTTTTACTAACACCTATTTTCACTAATTTGCGTATTATTGCCATAAGTGAATTTTTATATTGAAAGTATATTCTCAGATCGGGAGGCCTAAGCTACTCCTCAATTATCTCGTGGCCTCCTCATTAATTTGCGAGAAATCTCAGTCGGACATTTGTAAAAGTTGTGATAAATTACAAATATAGTCATTAAAAACAAAACTACATATGTAGTTAACTTGACATGTGTGTATGCTTATTTATTATTGACCCATTTGAAATGAAGGAAAGAGAAAGGAAAACTAAGCGGCTCATTCCAAGAAAATAAATGCTTGTAGCTTGTGTTTAAGAAGTCAATGGACTCATTGTGACCCTATATTGAATAATTAAAGTTCCCTCTATTGGCTCATATCTTCCAACGACGTTCTTCTTTGAGTAATATTTCTAAAGGCTTTGTTTATTGGATCCATGCGGGCCACTTGGTTTCATTCTCTTTTTACTGTTATTTCTGTTCTCTCTTTTATATGAATTATAAATTTGCCCATCTTATATAATATCGTTCCCCATTTAATTATTCGAGACATAGTTGAACGGGACCATTCATGTTCGATTGGCTCTACAACTACAATTGTACTATTATACAAATGTATTACAATCCATTCTTTAAAAAAATTATAAATATCGAAAGTAAGGATGTACATTAACATGTCAAACAGAATGGTAAAAATTATGGTATAAAATTAAACACTATACAATAATAATTTATCTAAAAATTTGATAATTTGGAGATCACTGCATACTATGTGAAAACTATTTTTTTAGACTTATAGGAGAAACGGGATTTTTCTTTTTGTTTGCTGGAATAATTAATATAAAATATTATCACTGCAAAAAATCTATATTAATAAGCCAATTATTTTGTGGAAAATAAAGAATTTTGTAAAATATAAAAATTTTTATTGGAGCCTATTTTGTATTATCGGCTACTTCATACGTAAACAAAAGTCAATAAGGAATGACTTTCATTTGTATTTAACATCCAACTGCGTTATATGTTGTTGAAAATACAATTTAATTTATTAGATTAAGCTTACTCTATGTAGCCATTCATATAATTATACTTAAGTTTATATACCAAAGGTAAGAGGGAAGTAAGAACCCTCTCCTTCCTATTCATCTCCCTCCTCAACTCCCGCGTCAAGAGCCCTCTCTAATAAGCGGATATAAATGGGCTATCACGTGTTCTGATCCTGGGAAGCTGAGGTTACCTGGCATTGTTCATATGCTATTAAACAAAACAGTAGGATATTGTCTTCTAGTCAATTCATTACTATATAAAGTAATTAGATACATTTTTTTTTTGTCTTATACCTCATTGTAAATAAATATGTTTGAGTTGTTTACAGTCTTTAAATTACTCTATAAAACTTCAACCGTTTGATTTGTTTGGTTGAAATAAACAAAACATTTCTTATTAGGTTTAGTCTATATTCCTTAGTTATTCAGCTGTCTGTCTGAAATTGTAATTTTGAGCTCACTGTCATATGAAAACAATTTTTTTAGACTATAGGAAGGGATTTTTTTTTGTTGCGATAATATATAAAATATATCACTGCAAATCTACTATTAAATACGCAATTATTTTGTGGAAATAAATTTTGTAAAATATAAAAATTTGTATGGGAGCCTTTTTGTATTAAGGCTACTTCTACGTAAACCAAAACTGTCAATATGGATATGACTTTCCTTTGTATTTTAACATCCAATGCGTTATATGTTGTTGAAAATACAATTTAATTTAATAGTTATTAAGGGCTTACCTCTATGTAGCCATACCATTTAATTATACTTAAGTTTCATATACCAAAGGTAAGAGGGAAGTATGAACCTCTCTTCCTCTCATCTC
>NW_025785530.1:0-18158 GCF_021130785.1 Homalodisca vitripennis
AAACACAGTGAATTCGCTGTAGTAAGTAGGATTAATATATAAATATAAATGATATTTGCAAATAAAATTGACGATAATGTAAACGATTACTGTAACAAACATAAAAGAAAAAGTTTAATAATAAATCAATGTACAAGTGATTGGTTTTCTAGCCACAGAAATATGCTGTAAAACGACAAAATTAGAGAGAAAAGGTTTAGATTTCGTGTTTAAAACTAATTTTAAATGACAAATACGGTGAATTTAAGTTAATATTGTATAATAGACAATAAATAGAAGTGATATTTTATACAGTTAATTAGAGTGAAAACAACTAACTAAAGTGTACAGTAAAATGTGTTAATTATTAATATAAATAAATATATATTATATTTTGAAGACCAGTAATTAGTTATAAATAGATATAAATTTACGCACACTGTTTAGTATTTGAATAAACTGTTATCATTCGATAACATCAATTGGCAAAAAGTGTAAATTATTAAATTTTTTTTTTTTTTTATGATGACATATAATGACAGTTTTACTATTAATTAGCATAGTAATTACTAGATACATGTCGGAAATATACGACAAGAGTGAGAAATAGGAATATTAAAGTCGTAAAACGTGAAAACGAGTGATATTGTGGTGGCCTTTAAAAAGGCCGTTTGTGGGAGCCGGGCGGGCGGCTTTGTGTCGCGCGCTGGCGGGCGACTTAGGCCTTCTTCTCGGTCTTCTTGGGCAGGAGCACGGCCTGGATGTTTGGCAGTACACCTCCCTGGGCGATGGTGACACCGGACAGGAGCTTGTTCAGCTCCTCGTCATTCCTGATGGCCAGCTGAAGGTGACGGGGAATGATCCTGGTCTTCTTGTTGTCACGGGCCGCGTTACCGGCCAACTCGAGAACCTCGGCGGCGAGATACTCCATGACGGCGGCCAGGTATACCGGAGCTCCGGCACCCACTCGCTCGGCGTAGTTGCCCTTGCGGAGCAGACGGTGGATCCTGCCGACCGGGAACTGTAGACCGGCCCTGGACGAGCGGGACTTTGCCTTTCCCTTCACTTTACCGCCTTTGCCTCGTCCTGACATGTTGCGCTGTACTCGGTTGCGGGGATACAGATGGAAGCCTTGGCCTGAAATTCGGGGTTACCTCGAATCCGGGCGTCGCGCGAGCGCGGCCAATCGCGTTCGAGCTGCCACCCTATTGGTCGCGCTCGCGCGACGCCAGATATCCAGCTTAGAGCCTTTTTTAGAATTTCGGCCTATACTCCCGGCGTACACCAGCGACTCAGGATGCCACCGAAAGCGAGCGGAAAAGCCGTCAAGAAGGCCGGCAAGGCCCAGAAGAACATCACCAAGGGCGACAAGAAGAAGAAGCGCAGGAGGAAGGAGAGTTATGCCATCTACATCTACAAGGTGCTGAAACAGGTCCACCCCGACACCGGCGTCTCCAGCAAGGCCATGTCCATCATGAACAGCTTCGTGAACGACATATTCGAGCGCATAGCCGCCGAAGCTTCCCGCCTGGCCCACTACAACAAGCGGTCGACCATCACGTCGCGGGAGATCCAGACCGCCGTCAGGCTCCTGTTGCCCGGCGAGTTGGCCAAGCACGCCGTGAGCGAGGGTACAAAGGCCGTGACCAAGTACACCAGCTCCAAGTAAGCCGGCCAGCGCCAGCGCATCGAGCGAGCCCGCTCCGCACAAACGGCCTTTCTAAAGGCCACCAATAACTCTTTCGTTTTCGCTTATTTTACCGCTTATAGTTGTAAAACCGATGTAAAAATGGTTGTTACAAGTCGCTCTCGACTATATTTTCTATCGAAAATACCAAATTTATGACTTTGTGCTCGTCATAAATATTTTATTCCAGGAATTTTTTATTTTTTCAATTCCTTTTTTCTTTTTAAACATAGTCCGATTTCACTGTAAAATTGTATAATTTTCTGTTTATTTATTTATTTATTTTTTTCAAACAAACATTGAGTTTACAATAAAAAATACGCCAATTGCAATTCGATCGAAAACCACAGTTTCGGTCATGTTTTATACACATGACTTCTCTAATATTAACCAAGAACCGCGTTGAACTCTGATTAAACATAACTTGTAATTTTCGCTTATTTTACCGCTTTTAGTTGTGTAAACATTGGAATTATGTTATTATGTTGGCTAAAACAAGCAACTCTCGACTTGTTTTATATTGAAATTACCTATTTAAGTTATGTTTAAATACAATCTTTAAACAAACATTAAATTTACAAATACGGTAATCGCCCAATTGATCTGATCGTTCGTTATTCATAGTATTCGTAATGTTTTATACTCCAATCTAAATATTAGAGCCGAAAGTTACACTTGAAAATTTATATTTTATCGAAATACCACTAGTTATAAGTACAGGTCGATTTAGATTACTACAAGATACACGTTAAATACAGTTTTTTAGTTTTAAAACACATTAAAACAGGTGAAATCGTGTGATAAAGTCATCTAGTGTACAGTGCGCATGTGCGTGGAGATAGAATATATAGAGTGAACTGTTAACACACGCTTATATAGGTAGGAGGTGGCTTGACTTGATTGGTCGGTCACTATTCGACCAATCAGAGTGTACGTATCCGTTAACATTGATAATTCTCCCGGTTTCTAGTTACTACGGTGAAATTGAGTTGTCAACGACGGTTTACTTACAATTGTCGATACCTGGACAGGTTGTAAATTTGAAAATAATAAGTAATAACGTAGAAAATACATATAAAACAGACAGGTGACTGGATATACTGCAGATCCGAGTCCTGTAGCTGTAGCGCCAGAGTGTTGTCTGTTAACAAGTGTAAATCTGCTCGGTCTAGCGAACCTGATTGCGATTGCTTGATTCATACCACTGTAATGTGATCCAAGTCAGTGTATTTTAAGTTTAAAATGGGTATTTTCCAGTATGTCCCCGCATTCTCTATATTAATTTATACAAGTTAGATTACGTTTATTAGATTAAGTTTACGAGTTTATTAATTTCCGTACGAAAAAACACAAATTAGTAATGAAACACGTTTAAAACAATATAGCCTACTATTCTGAATTTAACAAAATTTTCAGAATGGGTCAGATCACGCGATGCTTGCCCGCTGCGCAGCGCTTCGCGCTGCTTGCTCTTTTAGAAAAAAAATTTACTCGAGCTTGCAAACTCCAAGCCCAGATCAAGCGGCGCGCGTTTATCACTGATATTTAATCCACGTTTTTATCCGTTTACAAATAGTTACGTTAAATTTAATTAGCGTGGATAACAGCAAATTTACATATTTACTTCGTTACAATCACCGAATGTTCGCTGATTCTTCTATTTTTCAAATTTACTAAACGACCTTTAAAATTATTGAACTATACACGTATAAAGTATATTTATAACTGAATAAGTGATTTTTATTTGTTGCAATTGCAAATCACTATGACTACAAACTAAATGTAAACTGTGGGGTTGACAGTGCTTGTAATTAACAAAATTTATCTATCAAATTACTATTCTATGCGACATTTGGAAAATTTATATCACACTTTGAATATAAAATAATTATTGTAAACTGAATCATTGTTGTGTTCTGCTATAATATATAAACAATACTACACTGTTAAATGAACTGTTAACATAGTTCCAGTGAAAAACGCGAGCGGTCGGAGGTTGACAGAAGTTCGTAATACAGGAAAATAATAGAAAATCAATCTGCTCTTTATAATAATACCGAAAGAACAATAGCAAACAGTTGTAATTTGTAAACACAGTGAATTCGCTGTAGTAAGTAGGATTAATATATAAATATAAATGATATTTGCAAATAAAATTGACGATAATGTAAACGATTACTGTAACAAACATAAAAGAAAAAGTTTAATAATAAATCAATGTACAAGTGATTGGTTTTCTAGCCACAGAAATATGCTGTAAAACGACAAAATTAGAGAGAAAAGGTTTAGATTTCGTGTTTAAAACTAATTTTAAATGACAAATACGGTGAATTTAAGTTAATATTGTATAATAGACAATAAATAGAAGTGATATTTTATACAGTTAATTAGAGTGAAAACAACTAACTAAAGTGTACAGTAAAATGTGTTAATTATTAATATAAATAAATATATATTATATTTTGAAGACCAGTAATTAGTTATAAATAGATATAAATTTACGCACACTGTTTAGTATTTGAATAAACTGTTATCATTCGATAACATCAATTGGCAAAAAGTGTAAATTATTAAATTTTTTTTTTTTTTTTTATGATGACATATAATGACAGTTTTACTATTAATTAGCATAGTAATTACTAGATACATGTCGGAAATATACGACAAGAGTGAGAAATAGGAATATTAAAGTCGTAAAACGTGAAAACGAGTGATATTGTGGTGGCCTTTAAAAAGGCCGTTTGTGGGAGCCGGGCGGGCGGCTTTGTGTCGCGCGCTGGCGGGCGACTTAGGCCTTCTTCTCGGTCTTCTTGGGCAGGAGCACGGCCTGGATGTTTGGCAGTACACCTCCCTGGGCGATGGTGACACCGGACAGGAGCTTGTTCAGCTCCTCGTCATTCCTGATGGCCAGCTGAAGGTGACGGGGAATGATCCTGGTCTTCTTGTTGTCACGGGCCGCGTTACCGGCCAACTCGAGAACCTCGGCGGCGAGATACTCCATGACGGCGGCCAGGTATACCGGAGCTCCGGCACCCACTCGCTCGGCGTAGTTGCCCTTGCGGAGCAGACGGTGGATCCTGCCGACCGGGAACTGTAGACCGGCCCTGGACGAGCGGGACTTTGCCTTTCCCTTCACTTTACCGCCTTTGCCTCGTCCTGACATGTTGCGCTGTACTCGGTTGCGGGGATACAGATGGAAGCCTTGGCCTGAAATTCGGGGTTACCTCGAATCCGGGCGTCGCGCGAGCGCGGCCAATCGCGTTCGAGCTGCCACCCTATTGGTCGCGCTCGCGCGACGCCAGATATCCAGCTTAGAGCCTTTTTTAGAATTTCGGCCTATACTCCCGGCGTACACCAGCGACTCAGGATGCCACCGAAAGCGAGCGGAAAAGCCGTCAAGAAGGCCGGCAAGGCCCAGAAGAACATCACCAAGGGCGACAAGAAGAAGAAGCGCAGGAGGAAGGAGAGTTATGCCATCTACATCTACAAGGTGCTGAAACAGGTCCACCCCGACACCGGCGTCTCCAGCAAGGCCATGTCCATCATGAACAGCTTCGTGAACGACATATTCGAGCGCATAGCCGCCGAAGCTTCCCGCCTGGCCCACTACAACAAGCGGTCGACCATCACGTCGCGGGAGATCCAGACCGCCGTCAGGCTCCTGTTGCCCGGCGAGTTGGCCAAGCACGCCGTGAGCGAGGGTACAAAGGCCGTGACCAAGTACACCAGCTCCAAGTAAGCCGGCCAGCGCCAGCGCATCGAGCGAGCCCGCTCCGCACAAACGGCCTTTCTAAAGGCCACCAATAACTCTTTCGTTTTCGCTTATTTTACCGCTTATAGTTGTAAAACCGATGTAAAAATGGTTGTTACAAGTCGCTCTCGACTATATTTTCTATCGAAAATACCAAATTTATGACTTTGTGCTCGTCATAAATATTTTATTCCAGGAATTTTTTATTTTTTCAATTCCTTTTTTCTTTTTAAACATAGTCCGATTTCACTGTAAAATTGTATAATTTTCTGTTTATTTATTTATTTTTTTTCAAACAAACATTGAGTTTACAATAAAAAATACGCCAATTGCAATTCGATCGAAAACCACAGTTTCGGTCATGTTTTATACACATGACTTCTCTAATATTAACCAAGAACCGCGTTGAACTCTGATTAAACATAACTTGTAATTTTCGCTTATTTTACCGCTTTTAGTTGTGTAAACATTGGAATTATGTTATTATGTTGGCTAAAACAAGCAACTCTCGACTTGTTTTATATTGAAATTACCTATTTAAGTTATGTTTAAATACAATCTTTAAACAAACATTAAATTTACAAATACGGTAATCGCCCAATTGATCTGATCGTTCGTTATTCATAGTATTCGTAATGTTTTATACTCCAATCTAAATATTAGAGCCGAAAGTTACACTTGAAAATTTATATTTTATCGAAATACCACTAGTTATAAGTACAGGTCGATTTAGATTACTACAAGATACACGTTAAATACAGTTTTTTAGTTTTAAAACACATTAAAACAGGTGAAATCGTGTGATAAAGTCATCTAGTGTACAGTGCGCATGTGCGTGGAGATAGAATATATAGAGTGAACTGTTAACACACGCTTATATAGGTAGGAGGTGGCTTGACTTGATTGGTCGGTCACTATTCGACCAATCAGAGTGTACGTATCCGTTAACATTGATAATTCTCCCGGTTTCTAGTTACTACGGTGAAATTGAGTTGTCAACGACGGTTTACTTACAATTGTCGATACCTGGACAGGTTGTAAATTTGAAAATAATAAGTAATAACGTAGAAAATACATATAAAACAGACAGGTGACTGGATATACTGCAGATCCGAGTCCTGTAGCTGTAGCGCCAGAGTGTTGTCTGTTAACAAGTGTAAATCTGCTCGGTCTAGCGAACCTGATTGCGATTGCTTGATTCATACCACTGTAATGTGATCCAAGTCAGTGTATTTTAAGTTTAAAATGGGTATTTTCCAGTATGTCCCCGCATTCTCTATATTAATTTATACAAGTTAGATTACGTTTATTAGATTAAGTTTACGAGTTTATTAATTTCCGTACGAAAAAACACAAATTAGTAATGAAACACGTTTAAAACAATATAGCCTACTATTCTGAATTTAACAAAATTTTCAGAATGGGTCAGATCACGCGATGCTTGCCCGCTGCGCAGCGCTTCGCGCTGCTTGCTCTTTTAGAAAAAAAATTTACTCGAGCTTGCAAACTCCAAGCCCAGATCAAGCGGCGCGCGTTTATCACTGATATTTAATCCACGTTTTTATCCGTTTACAAATAGTTACGTTAAATTTAATTAGCGTGGATAACAGCAAATTTACATATTTACTTCGTTACAATCACCGAATGTTCGCTGATTCTTCTATTTTTCAAATTTACTAAACGACCTTTAAAATTATTGAACTATACACGTATAAAGTATATTTATAACTGAATAAGTGATTTTTATTTGTTGCAATTGCAAATCACTATGACTACAAACTAAATGTAAACTGTGGGGTTGACAGTGCTTGTAATTAACAAAATTTATCTATCAAATTACTATTCTATGCGACATTTGGAAAATTTATATCACACTTTGAATATAAAATAATTATTGTAAACTGAATCATTGTTGTGTTCTGCTATAATATATAAACAATACTACACTGTTAAATGAACTGTTAACATAGTTCCAGTGAAAAACGCGAGCGGTCGGAGGTTGACAGAAGTTCGTAATACAGGAAAATAATAGAAAATCAATCTGCTCTTTATAATAATACCGAAAGAACAATAGCAAACAGTTGTAATTTGTAAACACAGTGAATTCGCTGTAGTAAGTAGGATTAATATATAAATATAAATGATATTTGCAAATAAAATTGACGATAATGTAAACGATTACTGTAACAAACATAAAAGAAAAAGTTTAATAATAAATCAATGTACAAGTGATTGGTTTTCTAGCCACAGAAATATGCTGTAAAACGACAAAATTAGAGAGAAAAGGTTTAGATTTCGTGTTTAAAACTAATTTTAAATGACAAATACGGTGAATTTAAGTTAATATTGTATAATAGACAATAAATAGAAGTGATATTTTATACAGTTAATTAGAGTGAAAACAACTAACTAAAGTGTACAGTAAAATGTGTTAATTATTAATATAAATAAATATATATTATATTTTGAAGACCAGTAATTAGTTATAAATAGATATAAATTTACGCACACTGTTTAGTATTTGAATAAACTGTTATCATTCGATAACATCAATTGGCAAAAAGTGTAAATTATTAAATTTTTTTTTTTTTTTTATGATGACATATAATGACAGTTTTACTATTAATTAGCATAGTAATTACTAGATACATGTCGGAAATATACGACAAGAGTGAGAAATAGGAATATTAAAGTCGTAAAACGTGAAAACGAGTGATATTGTGGTGGCCTTTAAAAAGGCCGTTTGTGGGAGCCGGGCGGGCGGCTTTGTGTCGCGCGCTGGCGGGCGACTTAGGCCTTCTTCTCGGTCTTCTTGGGCAGGAGCACGGCCTGGATGTTTGGCAGTACACCTCCCTGGGCGATGGTGACACCGGACAGGAGCTTGTTCAGCTCCTCGTCATTCCTGATGGCCAGCTGAAGGTGACGGGGAATGATCCTGGTCTTCTTGTTGTCACGGGCCGCGTTACCGGCCAACTCGAGAACCTCGGCGGCGAGATACTCCATGACGGCGGCCAGGTATACCGGAGCTCCGGCACCCACTCGCTCGGCGTAGTTGCCCTTGCGGAGCAGACGGTGGATCCTGCCGACCGGGAACTGTAGACCGGCCCTGGACGAGCGGGACTTTGCCTTTCCCTTCACTTTACCGCCTTTGCCTCGTCCTGACATGTTGCGCTGTACTCGGTTGCGGGGATACAGATGGAAGCCTTGGCCTGAAATTCGGGGTTACCTCGAATCCGGGCGTCGCGCGAGCGCGGCCAATCGCGTTCGAGCTGCCACCCTATTGGTCGCGCTCGCGCGACGCCAGATATCCAGCTTAGAGCCTTTTTTAGAATTTCGGCCTATACTCCCGGCGTACACCAGCGACTCAGGATGCCACCGAAAGCGAGCGGAAAAGCCGTCAAGAAGGCCGGCAAGGCCCAGAAGAACATCACCAAGGGCGACAAGAAGAAGAAGCGCAGGAGGAAGGAGAGTTATGCCATCTACATCTACAAGGTGCTGAAACAGGTCCACCCCGACACCGGCGTCTCCAGCAAGGCCATGTCCATCATGAACAGCTTCGTGAACGACATATTCGAGCGCATAGCCGCCGAAGCTTCCCGCCTGGCCCACTACAACAAGCGGTCGACCATCACGTCGCGGGAGATCCAGACCGCCGTCAGGCTCCTGTTGCCCGGCGAGTTGGCCAAGCACGCCGTGAGCGAGGGTACAAAGGCCGTGACCAAGTACACCAGCTCCAAGTAAGCCGGCCAGCGCCAGCGCATCGAGCGAGCCCGCTCCGCACAAACGGCCTTTCTAAAGGCCACCAATAACTCTTTCGTTTTCGCTTATTTTACCGCTTATAGTTGTAAAACCGATGTAAAAATGGTTGTTACAAGTCGCTCTCGACTATATTTTCTATCGAAAATACCAAATTTATGACTTTGTGCTTGTCATAAATATTTTATTCCAGGAATTTTTTATTTTTTCAATTCCTTTTTTCTTTTTAAACATAGTCCGATTTCACTGTAAAATTGTATAATTTTCTGTTTATTTATTTATTTTTTTTCAAACAAACATTGAGTTTACAATAAAAAATACGTCAAATTGCAATTCGATCGAAAACCATAGTTTCGGTCATGTTTTATACACATGACTTCTCTAATATTAACCAAGAACCGCGTTGAACTCTGATTAAACATAACTTGTAATTTTCGCTTATTTTACCGCTTTTAGTTGTGTAAACATTGGAATTATGTTATTATGTTGGCTAAAACAAGCAACTCTCGACTTGTTTTATATTGAAATTACCTATTTAAGTTATGTTTAAATACAATCTTTAAACAAACATTAAATTTACAAATACGGTAATCGCCCAATTGATCTGATCGTTCGTTATTCATAGTATTCGTAATGTTTTATACTACAATCTAAATATAAGAGCCGAAAGTTACACTTGAAAATTTATATTTTATCGAAATACCACTAGTTATAAGTACAGGTCGATTTAGATTACAACAAGATACACGTTAAATACAGTTTTTTAGTTTTAAAACACATTAAAACAGGTGAAATCGTGTGATAAAGTCATCTAGTGTACAGTGCGCATGTGCGTGGAGATAGAATATATAGAGTGAACTGTTAACACACGCTTATATAGGTAGGAGGTGGCTTGACTTGATTGGTCGGTCACTATTCGACCAATCAGAGTGTACGTATCCGTTAACATTGATAATTCTCCCGGTTTCTAGTTACTACGGTGAAATTGAGTTGTCAACGACGGTTTACTTACAATTGTCGATACCTGGACAGGTTGTAAATTTGAAAATAATAAGTAATAACGTAGAAAATACATATAAAACAGACAGGTGACTGGATATACTGCAGATCCGAGTCCTGTAGCTGTAGCGCCAGAGTGTTGTCTGTTAACAAGTGTAAATCTGCTCGGTCTAGCGAACCTGATTGCGATTGCTTGATTCATACCACTGTAATGTGATCCAAGTCAGTGTATTTTAAGTTTAAAATGGGTATTTTCCAGTATGTCCCCGCATTCTCTATATTAATTTATACAAGTTAGATTACGTTTATTAGATTAAGTTTACGAGTTTATTAATTTCCGTACGAAAAAACACAAATTAGTAATGAAACACGTTTAAAACAATATAGCCTACTATTCTGAATTTAACAAAATTTTCAGAATGGGTCAGATCACGCGATGCTTGCCCGCTGCGCAGCGCTTCGCGCTGCTTGCTCTTTTAGAAAAAAAATTTACTCGAGCTTGCAAACTCCAAGCCCAGATCAAGCGGCGCGCGTTTATCACTGATATTTAATCCACGTTTTTATCCGTTTACAAATAGTTACGTTAAATTTAATTAGCGTGGATAACAGCAAATTTACATATTTACTTCGTTACAATCACCGAATGTTCGCTGATTCTTCTATTTTTCAAATTTACTAAACGACCTTTAAAATTATTGAACTATACACGTATAAAGTATATTTATAACTGAATAAGTGATTTTTATTTGTTGCAATTGCAAATCACTATGACTACAAACTAAATGTAAACTGTGGGGTTGACAGTGCTTGTAATTAACAAAATTTATCTATCAAATTACTATTCTATGCGACATTTGGAAAATTTATATCACACTTTGAATATAAAATAATTATTGTAAACTGAATCATTGTTGTGTTCTGCTATAATATATAAACAATACTACACTGTTAAATGAACTGTTAACATAGTTCCAGTGAAAAACGCGAGCGGTCGGAGGTTGACAGAAGTTCGTAATACAGGAAAATAATAGAAAATCAATCTGCTCTTTATAATAATACCGAAAGAACAATAGCAAACAGTTGTAATTTGTAAACACAGTGAATTCGCTGTAGTAAGTAGGATTAATATATAAATATAAATGATATTTGCAAATAAAATTGACGATAATGTAAACGATTACTGTAACAAACATAAAAGAAAAAGTTTAATAATAAATCAATGTACAAGTGATTGGTTTTCTAGCCACAGAAATATGCTGTAAAACGACAAAATTAGAGAGAAAAGGTTTAGATTTCGTGTTTAAAACTAATTTTAAATGACAAATACGGTGAATTTAAGTTAATATTGTATAATAGACAATAAATAGAAGTGATATTTTATACAGTTAATTAGAGTGAAAACAACTAACTAAAGTGTACAGTAAAATGTGTTAATTATTAATATAAATAAATATATATTATATTTTGAAGACCAGTAATTAGTTATAAATAGATATAAATTTACGCACACTGTTTAGTATTTGAATAAACTGTTATCATTCGATAACATCAATTGGCAAAAAGTGTAAATTATTAAATTTTTTTTTTTTTTTATGATGACATATAATGACAGTTTTACTATTAATTAGCATAGTAATTACTAGATACATGTCGGAAATATACGACAAGAGTGAGAAATAGGAATATTAAAGTCGTAAAACGTGAAAACGAGTGATATTGTGGTGGCCTTTAAAAAGGCCGTTTGTGGGAGCCGGGCGGGCGGCTTTGTGTCGCGCGCTGGCGGGCGACTTAGGCCTTCTTCTCGGTCTTCTTGGGCAGGAGCACGGCCTGGATGTTTGGCAGTACACCTCCCTGGGCGATGGTGACACCGGACAGGAGCTTGTTCAGCTCCTCGTCATTCCTGATGGCCAGCTGAAGGTGACGGGGAATGATCCTGGTCTTCTTGTTGTCACGGGCCGCGTTACCGGCCAACTCGAGAACCTCGGCGGCGAGATACTCCATGACGGCGGCCAGGTAGACCGGAGCTCCGGCACCCACTCGCTCGGCGTAGTTGCCCTTGCGGAGCAGACGGTGGATCCTGCCGACCGGGAACTGTAGACCGGCCCTGGACGAGCGGGACTTTGCCTTTCCCTTCACTTTACCGCCTTTGCCTCGTCCTGACATGTTGCGCTGTACTCGGTTGCGGGGATACAGATGGAAGCCTTGGCCTGAAATTCGGGGTTACCTCGAATCCGGGCGTCGCGCGAGCGCGGCCAATCGCGTTCGAGCTGCCACCCTATTGGTCGCGCTCGCGCGACGCCAGATATCCAGCTTAGAGCCTTTTTTAGAATTTCGGCCTATACTCCCGGCGTACACCAGCGACTCAGGATGCCACCGAAAGCGAGCGGAAAAGCCGTCAAGAAGGCCGGCAAGGCCCAGAAGAACATCACCAAGGGCGACAAGAAGAAGAAGCGCAGGAGGAAGGAGAGTTATGCCATCTACATCTACAAGGTGCTGAAACAGGTCCACCCCGACACCGGCGTCTCCAGCAAGGCCATGTCCATCATGAACAGCTTCGTGAACGACATATTCGAGCGCATAGCCGCCGAAGCTTCCCGCCTGGCCCACTACAACAAGCGGTCGACCATCACGTCGCGGGAGATCCAGACCGCCGTCAGGCTCCTGTTGCCCGGCGAGTTGGCCAAGCACGCCGTGAGCGAGGGTACAAAGGCCGTGACCAAGTACACCAGCTCCAAGTAAGCCGGCCAGCGCCAGCGCATCGAGCGAGCCCGCTCCGCACAAACGGCCTTTCTAAAGGCCACCAATAACTCTTTCGTTTTCGCTTATTTTACCGCTTATAGTTGTAAAACCGATGTAAAAATGGTTGTTACAAGTCGCTCTCGACTATATTTTCTATCGAAAATACCAAATTTATGACTTTGTGCTTGTCATAAATATTTTATTCCAGGAATTTTTTATTTTTTCAATTCCTTTTTTCTTTTTAAACATAGTCCGATTTCACTGTAAAATTGTATAATTTTCTGTTTATTTATTTATTTTTTTTCAAACAAACATTGAGTTTACAATAAAAAATACGTCAAATTGCAATTCGATCGAAAACCATAGTTTCGGTCATGTTTTATACACATGACTTCTCTAATATTAACCAAGAACCGCGTTGAACTCTGATTAAACATAACTTGTTGTAATTTTCGCTTATTTTACCGCTTTTAGTTGTGTAAACATTGGAATTATGTTATTATGTTGGCTAAAACAAGCAACTCTCGACTTGTTTTATATTGAAATTACCTATTTAAGTTATGTTTAAATACAATCTTTAAACAAACATTAAATTTACAAATACGGTAATCGCCCAATTGATCTGATCGTTCGTTATTCATAGTATTCGTAATGTTTTATACTACAATCTAAATATAAGAGCCGAAAGTTACACTTGAAAATTTATATTTTATCGAAATACCACTAGTTATAAGTACAGGTCGATTTAGATTACAACAAGATACACGTTAAATACAGTTTTTTAGTTTTAAAACACATTAAAACAGGTGAAATCGTGTGATAAAGTCATCTAGTGTACAGTGCGCATGTGCGTGGAGATAGAATATATAGAGTGAACTGTTAACACACGCTTATATAGGTAGGAGGTGGCTTGACTTGATTGGTCGGTCACTATTCGACCAATCAGAGTGTACGTATCCGTTAACATTGATAATTCTCCCGGTTTCTAGTTACTACGGTGAAATTGAGTTGTCAACGACGGTTTACTTACAATTGTCGATACCTGGACAGGTTGTAAATTTGAAAATAATAAGTAATAACGTAGAAAATACATATAAAACAGACAGGTGACTGGATATACTGCAGATCCGAGTCCTGTAGCTGTAGCGCCAGAGTGTTGTCTGTTAACAAGTGTAAATCTGCTCGGTCTAGCGAACCTGATTGCGATTGCTTGATTCATACCACTGTAATGTGATCCAAGTCAGTGTATTTTAAGTTTAAAATGGGTATTTTCCAGTATGTCCCCGCATTCTCTATATTAATTTATACAAGTTAGATTACGTTTATTAGATTAAGTTTACGAGTTTATTAATTTCCGTACGAAAAAACACAAATTAGTAATGAAACACGTTTAAAACAATATAGCCTACTATTCTGAATTTAACAAAATTTTCAGAATGGGTCAGATCACGCGATGCTTGCCCGCTGCGCAGCGCTTCGCGCTGCTTGCTCTTTTAGAAAAAAAATTTACTCGAGCTTGCAAACTCCAAGCCCAGATCAAGCGGCGCGCGTTTATCACTGATATTTAATCCACGTTTTTTATCCGTTTACAAATAGTTACGTTAAATTTAATTAGCGTGGATAACAGCAAATTTACATATTTACTTCGTTACAATCACCGAATGTTCGCTGATTCTTCTATTTTTCAAATTTACTAAACGACCTTTAAAATTATTGAACTATACACGTATAAAGTATATTTATAACTGAATAAGTGATTTTTATTTGTTGCAATTGCAAATCACTATGACTACAAACTAAATGTAAACTGTGGGGTTGACAGTGCTTGTAATTAACAAAATTTATCTATCAAATTACTATTCTATGCGACATTTGGAAAATTTATATCACACTTTGAATATAAAATAATTATTGTAAACTGAATCATTGTTGTGTTCTGCTATAATATATAAACAATACTACACTGTTAAATGAACTGTTAACATAGTTCCAGTGAAAAACGCGAGCGGTCGGAGGTTGACAGAAGTTCGTAATACAGGAAAATAATAGAAAATCAATCTGCTCTTTATAATAATACCGAAAGAACAATAGCAAACAGTTGTAATTTGTAAACACAGTGAATTCGCTGTAGTAAGTAGGATTAATATATAAATATAAATGATATTTGCAAATAAAATTGACGATAATGTAAACGATTACTGTAACAAACATAAAAGAAAAAGTTTAATAATAAATCAATGTACAAGTGATTGGTTTTCTAGCCACAGAAATATGCTGTAAAAACGACAAAATTAGAGAGAAAAGGTTTAGATTTCGTGTTTAAAACTAATTTTAAATGACAAATACGGTGAATTTAAGTTAATATTGTATAATAGACAATAAATAGAAGTGATATTTTATACAGTTAATTAGAGTGAAAACAACTAACTAAAGTGTACAGTAAAATGTGTTAATTATTAATATAAATAAATATATATTATATTTTGAAGACCAGTAATTAGTTATAAATAGATATAAATTTACGCACACTGTTTAGTATTTGAATAAACTGTTATCATTCGATAACATCAATTGGCAAAAAGTGTAAATTATTAAATTTTTTTTTTTTTTTATGATGACATATAATGACAGTTTTACTATTAATTAGCATAGTAATTACTAGATACATGTCGGAAATATACGACAAGAGTGAGAAATAGGAATATTAAAGTCGTAAAACGTGAAAACGAGTGATATTGTGGTGGCCTTTAAAAAGGCCGTTTGTGGGAGCCGGGCGGGCGGCTTTGTGTCGCGCGCTGGCGGGCGACTTAGGCCTTCTTCTCGGTCTTCTTGGGCAGGAGCACGGCCTGGATGTTTGGCAGTACACCTCCCTGGGCGATGGTGACACCGGACAGGAGCTTGTTCAGCTCCTCGTCATTCCTGATGGCCAGCTGAAGGTGACGGGGAATGATCCTGGTCTTCTTGTTGTCACGGGCCGCGTTACCGGCCAACTCGAGAACCTCGGCGGCGAGATACTCCATGACGGCGGCCAGGTATACCGGAGCTCCGGCACCCACTCGCTCGGCGTAGTTGCCCTTGCGGAGCAGACGGTGGATCCTGCCGACCGGGAACTGTAGACCGGCCCTGGACGAGCGGGACTTTGCCTTTCCCTTCACTTTACCGCCTTTGCCTCGTCCTGACATGTTGCGCTGTACTCGGTTGCGGGGATACAGATGGAAGCCTTGGCCTGAAATTCGGGGTTACCTCGAATCCGGGCGTCGCGCGAGCGCGGCCAATCGCGTTCGAGCTGCCACCCTATTGGTCGCGCTCGCGCGACGCCAGATATCCAGCTTAGAGCCTTTTTTAGAATTTCGGCCTATACTCCCGGCGTACACCAGCGACTCAGGATGCCACCGAAAGCGAGCGGAAAAGCCGTCAAGAAGGCCGGCAAGGCCCAGAAGAACATCACCAAGGGCGACAAGAAGAAGAAGCGCAGGAGGAAGGAGAGTTATGCCATCTACATCTACAAGGTGCTGAAACAGGTCCACCCCGACACCGGCGTCTCCAGCAAGGCCATGTCCATCATGAACAGCTTCGTGAACGACATATTCGAGCGCATAGCCGCCGAAGCTTCCCGCCTGGCCCACTACAACAAGCGGTCGACCATCACGTCGCGGGAGATCCAGACCGCCGTCAGGCTCCTGTTGCCCGGCGAGTTGGCCAAGCACGCCGTGAGCGAGGGTACAAAGGCCGTGACCAAGTACACCAGCTCCAAGTAAGCCGGCCAGCGCCAGCGCATCGAGCGAGCCCGCTCCGCACAAACGGCCTTTCTAAAGGCCACCAATAACTCTTTCGTTTTCGCTTATTTTACCGCTTATAGTTGTAAAACCGATGTAAAAATGGTTGTTACAAGTCGCTCTCGACTATATTTTCTATCGAAAATACCAAATTTATGACTTTGTGCTCGTCATAAATATTTTATTCCAGGAATTTTTTATTTTTTCAATTCCTTTTTTCTTTTTAAAACATAGTCCGATTTCACTGTAAAATTGTATAATTTTCTGTTTATTTATTTATTTTTTTTCAAACAAACATTGAGTTTACAATAAAAAATACGCCAATTGCAATTCGATCGAAAACCACAGTTTCGGTCATGTTTTATACACATGACTTCTCTAATATTAACCAAGAACCGCGTTGAACTCTGATTAAACATAACTTGTTGTAATTTTTCGCTTATTTTACCGCTTTTAGTTGTGTAAACATTGGAATTATGTTATTATGTTGGCTAAAACAAGCAACTCTCGACTTGTTTTATATTGAAATTACCTATTTAAGTTATGTTTAAATACAATCTTTAAACAAACATTAAATTTACAAATACGGTAATCGCCCAATTGATCTGATCGTTCGTTATTCATAGTATTCGTAATGTTTTTATACTCCAATCTAAATATTAGAGCCGAAAGTTACACTTGAAAATTTATATTTTATCGAAATACCACTAGTTATAAGTACAGGTCGATTTAGATTACTACAAGATACACGTTAAATACAGTTTTTTAGTTTTAAAACACATTAAAACAGGTGAAATCGTGTGATAAAGTCATCTAGTGTACAGTGCGCATGTGCGTGGAGATAGAATATATAGAGTGAACTGTTAACACACGCTTATATAGGTAGGAGGTGGCTTGACTTGATTGGTCGGTCACTATTCGACCAATCAGAGTGTACGTATCCGTTAACATTGATAATTCTCCCGGTTTCTAGTTACTACGGTGAAATTGAGTTGTCAACGACGGTTTACTTACAATTGTCGATACCTGGACAGGTTGTAAATTTGAAAATAATAAGTAATAACGTAGAAAATACATATAAAACAGACAGGTGACTGGATATACTGCAGATCCGAGTCCTGTAGCTGTAGCGCCAGAGTGTTGTCTGTTAACAAGTGTAAATCTGCTCGGTCTAGCGAACCTGATTGCGATTGCTTGATTCATACCACTGTAATGTGATCCAAGTCAGTGTATTTTAAGTTTAAAATGGGTATTTTCCAGTATGTCCCCGCATTCTCTATATTAATTTATACAAGTTAGATTACGTTTATTAGATTAAGTTTACGAGTTTATTAATTTCCGTACGAAAAAACACAAATTAGTAATGAAACACGTTTAAAACAATATAGCCTACTATTCTGAATTTAACAAAATTTTCAGAATGGGTCAGATCACGCGATGCTTGCCCGCTGCGCAGCGCTTCGCGCTGCTT
>NW_025785531.1:0-18206 GCF_021130785.1 Homalodisca vitripennis
ACATTTAGATTAAACCTATTTAAACTATGAAAATGTTGCGATAAATTTTCAATACTTTGTATAAATTTTTTTTAATCCAAAAAATCCCCTCACTCTGGATATGTGTGTATAGTAAGAGATAGGACGTCTTTAAGACGAGAGATACCTTAAAGAAAACACTCAAAGGTCTGTATGAAAATTTCAATCAATCCATCAAAGTTATGTTAAAGGAGGAAGCTCTTTGCCTTTGCCTCTTTGCCTTTAAGAATGTTAGAATTATTTATGAACTAAAAGCCAAAAACAATGTATAAAAGAATATTTAACAGTTATTTAACAGAGTAAAAAATGAGTAACGCTTTTTGCGCTTATTTGGTGTTTAAAGAGTCACTGCTGAATGTGTTATTCTTGACATATTTATGTCCACATCTATTATTTGTCATGCAAATATTGAAATCAAAAAATGAAGCCAGGGAATAGTAACAATTATATTGCTCTGTTAAGAAACTAGTTATACATTAATTTGTATATTTCCCGCAAAACTAGACTATAAAGAAAGGTCACGAGCACTGGTTGCCATAAATTCTTATGTGAAGAAAACATATAAATACGATTGGTTCACATTCATTGCAGAGACAATCTGTGTTTGTCCTAACGTTACATTTGGGCGCATATATTCCTTACATGCAGATACTGTATCTTCAGCCAGCCATCCCGACATTGGTGTCCCGCCCCTCTCTCAATAACATGGCTATAACCGATTTACTGGATATTGTCGTGACCTAGTCTAATATTTATTGTTATCGTCCAATTCCTTCGCATTTCGAAATCAAATTTTGTGACGCGTAGTTCTATATTTTCAAATATTGAAGTGTTCTCACTCTTTAAATGTTAACGAAATATATTGATGTATGATCAACTCGCGTAATTTGCAAGGTAACAGTATGTTACATGATTTATCACGTAACAGGCTTCGCTAAGGTTTCATGCAAAGCTAAAGTCAATGTTAGCTGTTTCAATAGTGTGCTAATGTTACTATGACATCATGTTATCATTTGATAAGATTGTAATGAGTTTATATACTAATTTATTTTTCCTAAGATGTTCTTGTTGCTGCCGTAGTTGCTATAAGACCAATGTACAATTTCCAATAAAATTTAGGTAAATTCCGTATAGTGACATGGATCGTTATCAAGATAATTTTCCTACACATAAATGACACTTCAAACAATATTTCTAGTCTACTATCAGTTCGTCTTCGAAATATCGTGGTCAGACGGAAATAAAATTTGTCCAGCCCTTTAGTAGTAGGTTTCGCCAACCTTCAGCCTATATGACTACAGTTGGATTATATAAAACTTTACTTCACATTATATTATATCCATGGAGAAATAGCAGCTGAAGACGTATGTACGAGTAAATATGTGGTGGAAGGGTGATGCCGGTGTAAAACGGGTGATTTATTGAAAATTACATTTATATTTTATGGGTGAAATTGATATTCACTTTAATTTTTTTGTGCACTGCAATCAGTGTTTTGTATTGCTGTGTGTTTTTGTAAGTAATCTCTTATTGTTTATGAGCAGTTTGGAGAGAATATCAGTTGCATTGTTAAAAAAACTTAAAAGAACACACCGCGCAGAAAAAAGCGTCAAAGAACTCTTTAGATGGGGAATATTGTCAAGCAACTTAGAAAAGTTGTTAGGATGAACATATAAGAACATAATTATATATAATTGGTCTCTTACAAACTTTTCTAACAAAATAACAACAACAGCATGAATCGAGTTGACTCAAGTTCCAAGAAATTTTCTTATATAAGTAATATTTTAAAAATAATAGCAAAAGAGAATATTAATCTTCAACCTTCTGTGGGAAACTAAAACTCTTACTACACATTATAGGTTTATTCCATTTAATATTCAGCTCTGTGTAATCTAATTTATCTATTAAATCTATTAGTTGGGTCACTTTTGTATTCAGTTTACAAATAAATTAGATGTCCTAATTTTTATAAAACTCCAAACCAACCGATAAGGTTTTGTTACAAGTTACTACAATAAGTTGTTAAATTAAGACTATGGTGTAAAATATTATTTGCCGAATGGCTTTTTTTAGTTCAAATGACTTAACTGAACACACATGACATAGCACAAAAACCACTTCTTAAATCATAAAAACACATTCAAGTTTTTTTCCCACAACTTTCCACTTTTTTACTTTGAAACAATTTTATAACTTAAAATTTACATTCACAATCGAATCAGTAATCCAATGTGGTTAAATACTCATATTCTATCTAGCTTACCACGAATCTTAAGTAGGGAATTTATTAAAATCATTTGTCCATTCATAAAGAATACATGCTATATAGGAACAAATGTATATTCATATCTTTTACAAATTTAAAAATTTTGTAAGTGATAAAATGCAATTATTAATAGTAAGATATTTTAATTTAGCGTCAAAATGCTGTACAATGAGGCTCTCACTTTCTCCCACAGAGGTGACACTGTGTATAGAAGCAAAACGTTTGCCACTTATGATATAATCCTGTGCAAGGGCTATGGCTAGTTGACATGACTTAATAATAAAGTTTCTACGCTGAGTATTTTTTGCTTTCTGGAAGGACAAATAACTTAAAAATTGAAAACGAAATGTCCTAAATAAGTACGTTTTAATGCCATTCACTATTATTTGATTAGGTCTGAATATGAATACCTTTATTTGTGGAGAACTAAAAACCATAGATTTCTTAGTTCTCTTAGGACAAGAAGCTTATCCTAGTCCTATAAGGACCTTTGTGCTGCTTGCCGTTGACAGGATATTCAGGCTATGTAGGAGCCGCCAACTATCGATATCCTTGACAAAGAATTTGGGGCATTAAGTCATATCCCCTTGAAAGAAATGGAGTAAATTTCTGAACCAACCTTTCCAGTTAAAGCAGGTAGGGGGTGGCTCACCCTTATGTTGAGGCTAGCAAGAACCTCCGACACTTAGGGAACGAACTCCATCAACATCCAACAGTCATCCCCCACAGTAGACTTGACCTATGGTATGAAACCCTAGCACCCCAGAATGTCTTCACTTGCGATTAGTGATGTGCTACTCTTGGACATCCCATAAGGTTGCCCAGATTTAAGTGAAACGTCCCAGTGGTAGGTTCAACTGGAAGGTGTAAACCAGGCCAGAAGTGATCCTTGCTGGATTATCATTAACGTTATTCTCGTTGTGTAATTACGTGATATCAGATCCAACTCATAATAACAAGGTTATTATCTGCCTCATTATGAAACTCCCGATTGGTAAAATGACAGTCTCGTTCACATAAACCAGGCAATAATAGTGAAACATAAACGGTTCTGAGATAACAGAAGTCAACGTTTGTGGGCCCAAAGTTTGATGATTGATGGATTATGTTTAATGTATTATCTACACTCTGCAGGTACTCTATAGTTCCTGGTTTATTACTGTTGTTAGTTATACCACCGTAAGCACATCAGCCAGTAACATAACTTTTAAGACCTCTTTTAACAAGGATAATTTTTAACTCCTTTAGTTTCTAATATTTATTGGAATCATATTTTTGGTGTATAATATATGCATTCTTGGATAGAATATTAACAGCGCTTAGTTTAATAGGAAGATGAAAAAATACAACAAATACGCAGTTTAATAAACATTGAATTAATTAATCTAAATTTCAAATAGAAATGTTTGCAAACATTAAATATTAAGTCCTTGATTCACTACAGAGGATGATTACGGAGTCATGCAGATTTACTCTTTAAACTGTTAACTTACTTTAGTTTATAGAGATTATACAATACTGAGCACTGATAAAGTGCTTTCTAAATGTAAAAGTCACATGTTTGTCCACGTCACTTAGTAGAGAAGACGGAGTAAAAGTTGCTCGGTCAGTTAGAAACCTCAAGTAATCTTACCTGTCACAAGTCAAGCGTTTGTCAACGTCACTTAGTAGAGAAGACGGAGTAAAAGTTGCTCGTTCAGTTAGAAACCTCAAGTATTCTTACCTGTCACAAGTCAAGCGTTTGTCAACGTCACTTAGTAGAGAAGACGGAGAAAAAGTTGCTCGGTCAGTTAGAAACCTCAAGTAATCTTATCTGTCTCAAGTCAAGCGCTTGTCCCCCTCACTTATTAGAGAAGACGGAGTAAAAGTTGCTCGGTCAGTTTAGTAAACCTCAAGTAATCTTACCTGTCAAAAAGTCAAGCGCTTGTCCACGTCCACTTTAGTAGAGAAGACGGAGTAAAAGTTGCTCGGTCAGTTAGAAACCTCAAGTAATCTTATCTATCTCAAGTCAAGCGCTTGTCCCCCTCACTTATTAGAGAAGACGGAATAAAAGTTGCTCGTTCAGTTAGAAACCCTCAAGTAATCTTACCTGTCACAAGTCAAGAGTTTGTCAACGTCACTTAGTAGAGAAGACGGAGAAAAATTTGCTCGGTCAGTCAGAAACCTCAAGTAATCTTACCTGTCTCAAGCCAAGTGTTTGTCCACGTCACTTAGTAGAGAAGACGGATTAAAAGTTTGCTCGGTTCAGTTAGAAACCTCAAGTAATCTTACCTGTCTCAAGTCAAGCGCTTGTCCACCTCACTTATTAGAGAAGACGGAGTAAAAGTTGCTCGTTCAGTTAGAAAACCTCAAGTAATCTTACCTGTCTCAAGTCAAGCGTTTGTCAACGTCACTTAGTAGAGTAGACGGATTAAAAGTTGCTTGGTCAGTTAGAAACTCAAATAATTTTAAAAAACGAGGAGATTTTTATGAATTTCTTTAAAATATTTTCTACTCTCGATTTTAGTCTTACAATACTCAAAAGAAATTCCGTCATAAGAGCCGATTTCTGCACGGACACTTTATTCCACACGAAAAATGTCGTCAAACTTATCTTTAAATTGTGTGGGCTCTGAGCTCAAATGTGGAAGAGTATCAGGTATTAAAAAAAACACACGTTACTAACCTTTTCTATCTAATACTTATTCTATCTTGTTATAGTAAATATGTTTATATCGCATATTGTACACATTATAGCAATATAACTGAGAAGATAATCTAACTATACAATGAAGTTTGGAATGGTGTAAAGTTTGAAAAGGTTTATCATTCATTTCCGTTGAGGAAAACACGATACACTTTTTTAAATATACTTGAGTATTAGGTATTCTAAACTGAGATAAATCATAAAACTCAACTTTTTATTTTTTCTTTATTAGCATGCAGTTTTTATAAGACAACTTTATACTTTATATTATTTGATACATGATTTGTTTTAGTATTGCAAATGTGTTCTTCGCTCATTTGGTTCTAAATAAACTTTAATAAGATAAGTCGTACAAAAACAACAACTAACTCATTTTTTATTTGCTGTAATAATAAACTTTTTTGTAACTACACATGAACGTGTCGATTCATTATATTAAAATTATTCGGCAGTATTTTAAATAATTTATAAGCATGGATGTGTATAATTAACAATTTTTATTGACAACAAAATACAAAAACAACAGAATATGGCAATACAATGCAACAATAACCACAACAAATGAGTTGTAAAATACAATACAACAACACGCTACAATAATAAAACACATAGACATACATACATACATACCACACACTATTGTACTTACATACTGTTGTAGTTGTAAGTACAATATAGTTGTATTGTAGTGATAAAAATATGACTGTTTTACTAATAATTTCAAGAATTTTACTTGTCTTATAAAACAAGTCAGATTAGAAATATTGATGGTAACCCATGTTTTTACGAGAGCCGATTTCTTAAAGGTTATTATACTTTGTAGCTTTAGAAAGATTAATGGTATTTTAAAAAATAATTTTACAATAAAATGTTTCTTATATTTCTTAACTTAACTCTCAATTTAAAAATTGTAAATATCGTTTACATTAATATATATAAGTAGATAGTAATATGGCGGTTCTAGACCACTTTCGGAGCCAACCGAAAAGCAATGTAAAATCTTGTTCAATGTACCATAAAGGAAGCTGAGAAACAACACAGCAAACCTCAATGAAAAATTAACCGAATCTACATCCGTTCGTCTCCAAAAAGCAATCTAGAAATCCCATATTACTATCTACTGTGAACCATAAACTAATCTGTAAATCACGAATGAAAAATTACCGAATCTATAGCTGTTTTGCTTCTACTTTCTAAAATCAATCTATTTGAAATGTCTGCTACGAATAAACTATAAATTAATACTTATAAACGGAAAATGATGGAATTTGCTAACAATCACTCGAGAAGTCGGGGAGAATGTGAGTAAAACCACATTCTTTTGACGAGGTTCTTCATTTAATTTCTCCAAGTGTACTATAAAATCATCGAGGATTTCAGGCTTAAAATCGTAATCAAATTCAACATCCAGATAATGAAAAAAATACAGGTAAAATCTTCTCATAATAAACATGTGTATCGATACCTACAAAACCTAATGTATTCTTTGAAAAGGAAAATAATTTTTTCAACGGTTATAAGAGATAAGTAAAAATGTTTATTCTGTTTTCTAAATTCTGTAACAAATTTTTGTTTGTTTTTTACCTCCATATTGCAATTTTGTAAGCAGATTATTCAAATGTGTTAGTTTATTTCGAAATTTCTTAGGTTTAGGTCTTTCGTACAAAATTAAATTACAACCTCTACAAACTAAATATCTTTTATCGATAATTTCTCCTCTATTAGAACACTTGTAACAGTTGGCATTATACTCTTCCATTTAAAACAGAAAGATTTTTTGTTTAAATGGAGATTATGGAACTAAGTCTGCCGAGATATAAATTTTTCAACGCAAATGTTTGTGTTTACATTTCTACAACAGAGATAAATAGAAATAATTTCATTCTATTGTACAACTATTTAGGATATTTTGTCTATGATTACAAAGATTATTCCGGAAGAAATCGAGATTTTTCATCAGCGAAAGAGTATATTTTTGAAGTTTTAGAAGGAATGAAAGAGAATAATATGAACATAATCAATTATTGTAGAAGACAAAATGAATGATTGTGTCTTTGGTGTAGTGTTGTTAGTGTGCGTGTTTGCGCTATGGGAATCACATCACATTCAACTTCTACGGTGTCTATTGTTTAGAGACTTGGCCCTGCACTGCTACTGTCCAACCAAGTTAATGGCTAGGAGCTGTAATTCGGGTCTTAGACTCTGGAATTTTTTTGTTCCCAAGTCTCATTTTTTCTTTGGTAACTACTGTGTAGAAGTTGATGGAGAGATTCAATTAGGGAATTTGTGTCGGGTGTTTTGTAAGTGTAATGTTGTATTAATGAACGATGTGAGAATGTAATGAACGAATTAAGGAAGAGAAGGAATTAAGGAATGAAGTGGAAAGGTGAGGAAGCAAATGGCGCGCCAACCACAGTTGTCATTACTCGGCTTGTTCTATAGTCATTACACTATGGCCACTCGTGTAAAGACTTGTCCCCAACCACTGAACGACAACCATGTCTTCCTCAATAAAAAGCGCGCCTGAAGCTCTGGGATTTGAACCCAGAACCTCAGGCTTTGAAGGGAAGCGTCTTTACCAACTGAGCTACGGAGAGTCTCGAAAGTTATAAGCTATATCTCTGCTATATAAGTTGTTCAATTAGGAGTGCTAGTTTACAAGTTTATTAATAATTTTATATTTCAAAAACCACTCAACCGATTTTAATGAAATTTGGTACACATATAGTAAATACTTAACTCTTTCGACTTAAACTTATCCATAAGGGTGAAATCATCCCCTATTTCTTAATATTCATAAAAAAATAAAAAAAATTATCAGAAAAATCTGAAACTTCAAAAACAAGCGAGTTCAACTTAAAATTTCATGAAAATAACAAAATTTTCAAAAACTACCCCAATCATCCCTTATCTTAAAACTCTTATATCTCGAGAACTATTGGAGCTTTTTTGCTGAAATTTGGTATATAGGATCAGTAAATATTAAAGTATTTTTTTAAATCATAACTTCCGGTCCAACCCTTAAGATGACCTTGGAATAGTTTTTTGTTAATATCATCCCCATTTTTTAAGATATTCTTTTGAAATTAAAAATGAATACTTATATCAATGTCTTTAATAATTCTGTAAAGTTGTAGAATTATCCAATGAATAATATAGACAACTAGCGGGCCCGGCGCGCTTTGCTGCGCATTTTCAATAATTTTTTTGCAAAAGTTGCCCGCGGCTTCGCACGCAATTTCCCGTTGAAAACAGTACACTATATTCACTTATTCTTTTTCTATCACATTCTAAACATTGCTGAGATAATTGATAGTCGTTCCATCGTGAGCCTCTTGGGCGTATTAATGAAGGTATGTACCATATTCCTGCCTCTATCTAGCTGTTACCCACGGCTTCGCACGCAAATCTTAAGAACCGAAGTCCTTATATTACTTAGTAAATTTTTTTTTACTATAATAAAATTTTAGATTAAATTAGTTATATCTCCGATGCCACGATTGAGCTTGCTTTGTTGTCTCGATCGAGAGAATATGTACACACGGAGTTTTGAGAACCATACTTCTGTCAAAAAAAACAACTAAAGTTGATTTTATAACATTCTTTATATTTGTAGCCAACGTAAGATAGTAATTATGATATCTGCATTACTCTTCTGATCAAGCATGAGCATGGTTTATATTAAATAAATATTGCAGTTTAAAGGTGAATTTTTACGTCAAATTTGAATTGTATTATCTGGATAGTAAAGTCTATGTTTAACAGTGATTGTAAAAAACAGTTTAAACAAAATTTGTCGTTTTCTCTTAAGCTTACTCTATGCTTTAAAACTATAAGTGTAATATATGTTTACAAAGAACAGCTGATTAAAAATTTGAAAAGACGTTAACATATGTTTGCTGCAATGCATTTCTTATGGGTATTTCTGTAACCAGTGGGGCGGAATCCTGAATCGGGAAAGGGATGGGCATAGCTTATAAACCTTCTTCTCCGTGGAAAAAAATACATATACGTACAAATTTTCATCATGATCGGTCCAATAGTTCACGATTCCATAAAGGACAAACATACAAACATTCATTTTTATATATATTATAGATAAGACGATTTTTTTCAAAAAAATTTTACTGAATTTCTCTAATATCGTTCTTAATCACATCATAGGCTAAAAATTTCTCAGAAACCACAACCACATAACAAATCGCGTTTGTAACAGCTTTTTGAAAATCCATATTGATAATTATATCGTTCTTTGAACCAGAAATATTTGTCATACTCTTTGTTGTATCAATGACATAAATAGGTCTATTCGCTAAAAATTCTTTAGGATTGTAATACATTTCCTTATTATTACAGTAAACTTTCTTAAAATCTTGATACATCTGATACATGATTCTGAAAAGACCTCCTGAAATGTTTAAATTTTGTAATTCATCTGGATAATAAGAACCGTTCAATTTTACTCTGATATTTTTTACATCCAAACTATCAAACTTTGAAGGATTTTTTTCTTGATTATTCTGTCTATCTGTTTGAAAACCTATGATAACGAACTTGGGATTGAAGATATTTCTATAAATATTTTGTAATATCGAACGAATAAGTTGTTCCGGAAATACCTTTTTGTTCAATACATTTGCCAATCTAGAAAATTAAACATAATGTTTTGACTTTTTGTAATTTCATCAATCAACCTAATTTTACTTCGTGGTTTTATAATCAATCATTGGAACTCTAATAAAAAAATCTGTAATTGTTATTTTTCCATCAACAGGCATAACATTTCCAGTTGCAGTCTTCAGAATCACATCATCGTCTTCTGCTCTTATAAAACTTAGATAAAATCCTCCTTTATAGATCGGAATAGTAACATTTTCAAAAAATCCTAATCCAAAATGAGATAAATTTCCAGCTGCTTCAAAAACACCAAATTTAAAATCTGATTCAAAGCCATTAGAAGTTTGAGAAATAACATCACTTTTTGAATACGAAATAGTTCCTTTAATTGTGCTTAATTGGCCACAGTTTTTCGACTTCTTCTATCAATTTATTGTGTTTTCTTACTTCAATCTTAGAAAATAAAAACGGTATAAAATTATCGATTAATCTAACATTATCAGTTCCAAGATATGCTTGACTATCTTGTTTTGTTAAAAGTTCCAGAAATATAAAACTGGAAGTTAGACGAGCAAAAATTATCTCCAAAATCAATATTAAACTCAGTTCTTTTATTCGGTTCATTCAAATGTTGTTTACTAATTGGATAGAAATTTTTAAACTCCGCCCTTTCAATATCACTAGCGTATTTTTCTGTAGTCCGCCATTTAATAAGAGAAAATTTAGAAATTTTAAACATCATGTATAAGAAAGATAATCATTTTTTCATCGATCTAATGTACGTTTTTATAAGAAAAGATATAAATTTTAGTCATTTTTAATGATCTACTTCGTCATATTCGGGATTCTCTTCCTTAAATTTTGCGATCCTCGGTCACATATTTCAATAAAATTTGCACAGGATAGTAACCGCTATCTATAATATATTGTTCCATTCAACTGTATCTTTATTTTCATCCAAAAATTTTATACTCAAGTGTTGATAGAGACAAAGAACAGACATATGATCTTTTAATTGATAATGTATATTTTTCTTGAATGAACTCTGGGGACAGATTTTGATATTTAGCAATGTTATACCAATTCAATTTGTTTACGTATAATCTCATCATATCTTCGGATAATTCATATTTGTGAGAAATGTCATCCCAATGTTCTTTTTTCAAATCTCTTTCGTGTTGCATGATAAAAAGATCGAAAGCACTGTAATGTCCCGCCATCTCTATTTATTAGGAAAAAATTTCAAGTTTTTATAAATTGGCTCTTTTTAGTGTTACATTCAGCACATTTTCCAGATATTCTCTTAACTCCATTGATGTTTGCATAGTATTTTATATCATTTGTTGCAAGTTTTTTCTTTACATCTCACACAGTATATGAGCGCCATTTATATAAGGAAAATTAGTCATCTTAGCCGCCTAATCTATTAAATCTGTTATCAAATATTTTCCAAAATTATATTAAGATTTTCCTCGAACTTATTATTTTTTTCTTCTAATTTTTGAAATTTGACAGCATTAGAATCATTGTATTCAACAAAATTTATGACCAATATTCTCAAAATTTTTTCGTAGCATCTAAACTAAACTTATCAAAAGACTCTTTAAAATTAGTAAGTTTTTCATTAATTTCACCATCATCGTCTTACTGATCTTCTATTTTCTGGCTTCTAACTTGTCATAGACTTCTGTTGTAAAATCTTTAACATGCTGTTTTATGATTCTCATAATTTTGTTTTAGTTCATTAAACATTTTAATAGGATCTTCTAATTGAATCATTACAACAACATCAAATGGATTAATTCCTTTACTAACACTGCTAATTCTTTTTCCTTTAAAATCTAAGGCATTTTTAACATTCGGATTCATGTTAAATCAACAATATCGATGTTTTTCTGATAATTTTAGAGGTTTTAAAATTTGTTCTTTAACAACAACATCATGTTTGTCAATACCAGGTCGAACACCGACAATTCTTTTTTTATTAGCCAAACTAAACATAATTCTTTTCAACTTTGATCGCTTCAGTAATTTTATCAGCTTTATCGATATGAGACATTAAATTGGTAAATAATTTTTTTACACCATCATCAACTTCTTTTTCCAATGTTTTTATTTTATCAGCAACTTCATTTGAACTCATGAAATTTGCAAGTTTGTTATCATATTCTGCTTTAAAATCTTCAATCTCGACAGCAAACATATCTGAATCTGGAAGGGTTTGTAATAAATTTTCTAACTTGTTATCAAACTCATTTCTCAAACTATCAAAATTCAAACTATTATCTACATTTTGAATAATTTGTGTTCCAAATACGTCAAAAATATTTTGTGAATCCATATTTATTAAAGTAATAATTTGTTAACAACTTCTTTAAAATCTTTACCATTACTCAGTTCATTCAAAAACAAAAACACATAAATGACCACAAATTGGGGGATCTTTGTAGTCTTGAAATTTGAGAATCATTGTAGTAGACGCTTGATTTTTTCAAATATTTAATCAATTCTATAGGTGGTTTGTCCTCAATTCTTCCATACGAATCAAAATTAACATGCATTCTTATCATTTTTATAATAACAAATCCAATGCGTTCCACTTCCCATAATCGAGTTTAAATTCACAATTCCACATTCAAATTTCTTAACTTTTTCAGGTAATGCATCTCTCATGAAGATTCCTCTAAAATGTTTAATATTTTTGCAGATTTCTTCCAATTCCCCGAAATGTTTAAAGGTTTAAATTTTTTTTTCAATGTTTGATTTCACGTAATTCAAAGTTTTCTCATCTAAATCCAGATCCTGTAACATCTTCCAACTCTTTATCCAACCAATTTAAAATGTTTCGAACAATAGGAATCACATCCTTTTTAACGATTGGAGCAGCTTTACGAACATAAGGAACAACATTTTTAACAACTGGAATATTTTCTCCAAAATCTAATAAATCTTTCAAAAGTCCACCATTTTTAAGTTCTTTCAACTGATTATAAAAAAATTCTATTCTGGTTCCTTTATTGTTTTTTCTTATGTTTTTCGAGTTTATTGTATTGTCTATTTGTTAAAAATATCTTATCTTCGCCATTTTTAGTTGATCTATTTTAAATTGAATACTAACGGGTATTTTCTCTTCTTAAAAGCGGATTTTATTTTTTTCTTTCTGATTTTTTGCTGAAATTTTACATTCACCTCCATTTATATAGTTAAAATTTCAAGTTCTCCTTCGATTCCCATTCCTAGTTTTCTCTTCAAAAACATTGCTCCAGCTGTTGGAAGCGCAACAAATCTTTCACCTAAACTAGCATCTTTTGATAAAAATCTATCCATTGCTTTATTCTTGCAAAAACTTTATCTGCTATATGTCTGGAATTTGTGTCTCTATGTTTTGCATAAAAAATATCGTGTTCCATAGCAGCTTGATCTAATTTATTTATACCAGGATCTCCTCTTTTTAGTCTTTTTTCGAGTTTTGTGCCAGGCCCCAGATACTGATAAGTTGGTACGTGTAATTCAAAAGGTAAATTGTTGATAAAATCATTCAAAAGTCCACTACCCTCAATCATAGATGAACTTATTGCCGGCAAAACTCGTTTTAAATATTTAATTCCATCAGGTTTTTCAATCATTTCGTCAAGTTTGTTCGAAATAAAATCTTTAATTGCTTTCTTTTCATTCAAAAAATTGTTATTTCCAGCCTTCTCTTGAGCATAAATATAATTTATAATTCCATCGAGTTTTGTCAAATCGTCGATATATCTGTACTCAATCTTATTATCATTGTATTTTCTTACACCTGATCCTTCGATTCTTTTTTCCCAAATTGGTTTAATCAAATTGGGATATTTTTTAACCTTTACTTGACTTTGGTTTTCTTAGTTGATGGATCATTATTTTTGTAAATTGAATCAGATTTCCATAAAATTTCAGTATACTTTTTCAAGTCTTCTTCAGAATATAAACCGTCTTTTGGAACATCAGTGCCTGTTAATAATCTCCATAAACCCTGAGTACCTTCGTACATTTTTCATTAATAACTATGTCATTATTGTTTAAAATTTACGGGCAAATTTCCAATCATAAAACTTTTCTTTTTTCTATCCCAATACAAACCAAATTTATCATCCTTCGCTCTAGAAGGAATTTTCTACCAATTTCACCAATTATTATATCCGTCGTTCCAGGACTTATTGGTTCAACTATGTAGAGTCTTCAATGATTCGAGGTCTAAATGGTGTTGAAGATGGTAAATTTTGGCAATTCAAACTCAGAATTCTGGAATTGAAATATCGGCAAATTGTCGTACAACTGGAACCAAATTCATCAAATTTTTGATTATCACTTAAAACATTTTCAATTTTGCCCTCAACGTTTTTTATTGCAGAAGTTACAGGTTGATTGATTTTTGAATAAATTCTTGTTCTTTTTCATCAATTCGAATCTGTTTCTTTAAATTCTTTGATTAATTTCTTTTCGATTTGATCAAGTTTTTTCGCTTCTTCTGAAGTTACGTTCGCCATTTATTTAGGAAAATTTTGAAAACGTGAACGTGAACGAGAACGAGAACGTGAACGAGAACGAGAACGTAAACGAGAACGTGAACGAGAACGAGAACGAGAACGAGAACGAGAACGTGAACGTGGAACGTAAAACGTGAACACGAAGCGTGAAAACGTGAACGTGGAACGTAAAACGTGAACACGAAGCGTGAAAACGTGAACAGATTTACAACCGTTTTTCAGTTGTTTTTCATAATGTAAATAAAAAGTAAAGATAATGTAAAAATAATTGTAACAAATATTTTATCCGAGTAAATTTGTCAGACCACTAAGCAGCATTTATATCAGAAAATTTTATTCAAAATATTTACCATTTTTAGGCTTCAAAGTTAGATTAATAGTTAAAAATCCGTAGTCTTCCTTCCAAATTTTTATCACATAACTCAATAAAGTGGTTAAAACTCATATCAGATCCCACATAATTGTTATAAATCTTTCTCGAATAGTGATCATCTTGCTTAAAAATACACAACATATTCAGATTATTTCTTATAACTTGTTTATCAACCTTTGAAAAGCATTGAGAAAGATAGATACAAGAGATATTTTTGTGACGAGACATTACGAAATATTCCTTAATAACGTCCTGATTTTCCAAAATACAATCATCAAAAACGATTAACGAATTGGTTTTACATTCGCTTAACGGAACTATGTCCTCAGAAGGCATTATAAAAATGTGATATTTCTTTACTTAAGTTCTTCTCAATATTTTTGAATCTTTGTTGTAATTTTTTTGTATGCGTCTTGTTCTAAAGATTTACTACAAACATACAAATTGGAATAAGGAATCAACCTATTGTAGATAAAATTCAATAATAAAGTTGTTTTTTCCACATCCACTTGAACCAACAATTAACAATCTGATTGGTTGATCTCTCTTGTTTTCTTCATACGTTTGAAGTTTTATCTGATCTTTTTGCTTTAAAAATTTCTCCATTTAAATAGCTAAAATGAAGCTGTTCAAGGTTGACTTCAGAAAGCTCTCATTATTTTTAAACTTGGAACATCCTATTCATTTAGAGGAAGAATCAAATTATTTCATCGGTTTAAGCGGTTTTTATTCTGACAATTTTGTAATAAATATTAGTGAAAGTTCTCCTTATTGTATAGGATTTAGTGAGAAGAACATAACAAAATATTATGGTTTAAACAAAGGATATTATACCTTGCGATCAAACATAAAAAATTCCCTTAAAAAGTTATCTGAAAACATTTCAAACAATCAGATAAAATCTTTTAAAACTTTGACTGTAAAACAAGTTTGAAATGCAAAAAAATATATCTCTCTAATTAAAATTCAAATAAAATTCACCAGTATAGGAATAATGTTTTCAGACAATTATAGTAGATTTTAATTAGCGGTTAGTTCAACGAAACTAATTGAGCCAAATCAAGGTGATATTTAGGAAGATAAAACGCCAAAATTTAGACCGTTTGGATGTAAATTGAAGTACATTGTAATCTCGTTGGAACCTAGTTTTGAAAATCATTACCGAACATTATACACAAAGGAATCTGAAAAATTTTGTAGCAGCCATTTTTCCCCCAAATGTTTGCTTATGGGATCAAAAATCAGTTGAAATAACCGAAAATGGAAATCGATATATATTCCAATTTAGAAAAAAATATTAAAAGAGTTAAAAAAAATCGTCTGTAACTGTTTCCAAGACTCTGAGGGAAAATTATATTAAATAATGAGAGTAAAAACAACAATATATTTAAGATTGTCGAAATGAAATGATGAATCAAGGGGAAAGGCTATTGAATAGCTTTACACTTCAAATTATTTCAAAGAAAACACACTTTTGAATGTATTAAAATTAAACAGGAGTCCTATCCCATAGACCCCTTAATAATCTTCATCCATGACCAACTGTTTTTATCAATGAATCTGGCCTTTTATTCTCGAAATAAAAAATTACTATTTAAATTTCTTTTCTATCTAAATGGAGTCAGTTTGTAGACCTACTCAATAATCAACTTACCTTTCAATAATAAAGGACATTTGCACGATTGTTGGACGAAAATAATGAAATTTGGTTTAAGGCTAAAGGATGTTGCAGAAATATTGGAGATTTAAAAAATACGAGACAAGCTATCATTAGATCATGTTTAAAGAAAAAATACAAAAAAAAAGCTTTTGAAAACATAGATATCTGACAGAGGGTATCGAATCGGCGGACTCTTACTAAAATTAACATCCAGACAGCTATTTTCGACCTTTAAACTCAAAAATAATAATTGCCTTGTTAAATTTTTTTTCTATTCTAAATGGAGTCAGGTCATAGATCTAGAGAAATAATTCAACTTACATTCGATAACACGAATATGGTTAACCGGATTGTAGACGGAAAACAATGTGACTCTGGTTTTAAGGCTAAAGATGTTGCAAGAAGAAATTTTACAATAATGAAAATTTACTAGTACAAGCTATCATTAAATAATATTGATTAAATGGACGAGAAAAATGTAGCCTTTAAATATATTTAAATTACAAGAGTCTTATGGCCATTAAGACGCGCTGTTCAAAAATTCTTCATCCTGACACTATTTTATTCATTAATGAATTTCTGGAATTTTATTTACTTTAAAATACTGAAATCTAAAATGAAAGATTGCAGAAACGTTTCAAAATTTGGTTCAAAGCAAAAGGATGTTGCAGAAATTTTTAGAATATGAAAACCACGAGGCAAGAAGCTATCATAAAATTATTATATTATAAAAATGTCCGATTAAATGATGATTAAAAACAAACTTTTTGGAATTGTTTTAATAAATTACAGGAGTCTAACTCCCATTAGACCCCGAAGAAACAAAGGGGCTATTCGAATGGCCCCTTAACAAATCTTCATCCTGACACTGTTTTTTAATCAATGAATCTGGACTTTAAACGATGAAAATGTTTTCTTAAGATTTTATTTAAACCTCTAGAATTATGATATTTTGTCCTGTGTAAATGTTTGTTGAAGATAAGGTAACCATTGAAATGATTCGTCCACACTCGCAAAGAGGTTCGGTTTCCTTTTGAACGTTTTTTCGGTTTGAATTCTTAATAAGCACAAAAAAATCTTTTAACAATGTGTATGTTTTTATATTCTACTACTATTAATGCCAATCTTTTAAAATTGGGAAATAATCCTTTAATTTGTCTTTAACAAAACGCAACATTTATTTTCTCGTTCTAACGTTAATTTTTCTATTATTATCGTATAATTCTCTCTCATATTTTAACTACGACAAACCTTTTTAACACATAGACTTCTATATCCTCCTTTTTTAGACTTATTTTTATGAAAATTCTTCAAAAAGTCCTTAAATTTCTTGAACTATATTGTACATTTTCTTTTGAGACTCCAATTTATATAGAAAAAAATTTATAGCTTTGACTTTATCCAATTCATATTCCGTAAAACACTTCCGTTATCTTTCTCAATTTTTCAAAGTTTCCAATTTTTTTATGTTAATTCGTCTAATATATCAGATTTTTGCTTTCATTTTTATAGCATCATAAGGTACTGTAATCGATTCTTATTTTTCCCTAGGGACAATTCTCCTTATCATCTTTAGCGTTCAGTGCTAACTTGTTTATAGCTAACCGGTGTACAACTCATGTTTATAGCTTTTGATTACTTGTCATCTCCCTAAGATTCTGCTTTATCTTCGAACAAACATTTCTTCAAGTTTTCGATATTTATTGTTTTATTTTACAACGCTTCTCTTTAATCCCTTTTTAGCATCTTACTGGATTTTTGTCTAGATATTTGTACGAGTACATTTTCGATCTCAATCCACAAAATTCTTCTAAAACTGTCGCTAATTTAACTCATCTTTAAATTTCCCTATTTACCTTCTTATTTTTAGTAGTGAAACATCTCGTGAATCTTTTGGATAATCACTTGTAATCAAAGTCATCTATATATTCTTTAATAATAATTTTAAAAGGATCTCGATTCAAATTCTATAAAATAACTGTCCTGTAATCCATGTAACAAAGATTCAAATCTTGGATCAAACTTCTTTAATTTGTTTGGTAAATAAAAACTCGTAACATTAGCAG
>NW_025785532.1:0-21107 GCF_021130785.1 Homalodisca vitripennis
AATCTCTGGCCTCATAATTGATAGATATTTGTAAGATTGACATGAAATTTTCGTTTAAATTCGTTAAAATGTATTGCTTGAAAAAGACTCGTGTATTGAGGATAAAAAACTTCTACAGTCAATGATATTTATAGGTTTTTCGTTAAGAGTTTTGTCAATTTCCTTCGAAATCTCATTTTCAGACTTAGTTTTATCGTTTGTTTTCTATGGACAATTTTTCAGCGATTGATTGAATTTTTTCATCATTAAAATAGAATTTGAGATCTTTTTTATCTTCCTTAAAGTTTTTCTTTAATATCACTGCAATTATTCTATATTGTACATCTTCTCGTGACCATCGATTTGATTCTCTTTAGCCCAAGTCCTCAAATAATTTTAGTTCTTTTTCATAAATATCTTTGTTCTTCAAATGATTTTTCGAATTTGTAAATGACGAGTATAGTGATGTTCAAAAATGATCTTTTTTGCAGTATGGACACTCTATCTTTTTTCCGCTCCCATATTTAAAGAGCAAAAATTTGTAAACTACAAAATTTTGAGAAGTGGTGATTTCATTGTGACAAAACTTGACACAAATCAGCACAATTTCTGGGTCAAATGTTTTCAGATTGTTCTATTTAAAGGAGCATAAATTTTGTAAAATTAAATTTGAGAAGTAGTGATTTTTGACACAAAATCATCACAATTTCTGGTCCAAATGTTTTCAGATTGTTCTATTTATTATAGAAAAATCTTTTAGTTAAAAGATTTTTCTATAATAAATGGCGGCGCTGTTACCAAGAGTTGAATAAGGTTAGGGAACTAAGATTCAAAGAATATAAGAAATTAGTGGAATTGGAAGAAAAAAAGAAACATAGAATCTTGAATTTGGAGAAAATGAAAGATAAATTCGGGTTTACAATAATTGCCGAGTTGGAAGATTGTAAAGTACACTTTCCGAACAGATTTTTGACTGTTTTTAGATGAGAAAAAGATTAAAGAATTAAACAAAAATGAAAAATTACACTTGGTTGTTACTGGAAAGAAGACTATTTAGAAGATAAAGACTGTGTTACTCATCAATTTTGTAGAGTAAGAAAAAGAAATTTTTGATTTTTTTTTTTTTATTTGTTTACGTCGTAGCAGACATTTCAAATAGATTGATTTATGACAGCTCAAGAAAGTAGAAGCCAAACAGCTATAGATTCGGTAAGTTTTTTCATTCGTGAGTTACAGATTTCGTTTTATTGTCCTTTAAACAGTATTTTTCATTGATTTACCGTCTGTCTCCCAAAAGTGCGCCCAGAACCGCCTTACTGTTTGGATTTTACAGATTCGTTTATTGTCCTTTAAACAGTATTTTTCCCATGATTTTCTGTCTGTCCCAAAAGTGCGCTAGAACCGCCATATTCATATCCACTCCATATATACTATAATACATATATACATTAACAATAGAACATTATTAAATATATATATATATGATATATATTCTATTGTTAATATTTAAAACCTTTTTAAACAACAAATATGGGACTGGTTGAGTTTAATTCTAGTTCAATTTCCCTCTCATTGGCAGCATCTGGAATAAAAAAAAACCAACATAAAATAAACAAAACATTCCATGTTTTTGAAAAAGAGTGTATGAGTATTCCTGCCGATTTAAGATTCCAGAATTCAAGTTTTTGACAATGTTGGATTTAAGAAGCTGCACTAAGAAGAAGGTAATTCGTAAGGAGACGGTTAAATATCCAAACAATTTTACATATTATTACCATAGAAATAAGAAATTAAAGCTATTGTTTCTCAACTTTATTCGTCATAATTTAAATGGAATATAAAAGTCAAGCACAATGGTAAAAATCTAATTAAATTGAAAAGCAAGAACAACTGACAACAACTAACTTAATTAACACAAGAGGTCGCGCAAACTCTCACAAGTAAATAACACCCTCAACACAACACAGAGATAAGATATTAAGGTCACTTGTGCATTGCGTTAATTGTTGTACACATGCTAGCGGCGAGCTTACCCCAGATTTAATTTTTGTGATTTTACGCCCAACCAGAGAAAAGTGGATTATTTTGTAGTAGTTTCCTTTTTTAATTCAATGTTTAGATAAATTTATAAAGATATATTTTGTGTATTTTAGCACAGTATCATTTAAAACTTATCATCAAATTTTTGTTACCTACCACGATAAAACATCGCTTCAATACAATCATGTTATTTAAATATTTAGCCTCACTGTGGAGAACTATATTAAGTTAGCAGATGTTAATATCGAAGTATAATTAAGAAAGAGATATTTTGCAAGTATCTCTGTAAATAGTATCGAACGAACATTCTTTTTGAATGGACAAGAATTATATTGATATGGGATCTATAATTTACTGTAAATATAAAATTGATTATATAAGATCAAATTTACTTTAACGATTTAAAACTAGGTCATCTAATACTAGAACGTTACTAGGTACAGCAATATCCCAATGCGACATTTACATCTAAGTAACCTCTGTAGAATTGTTCAGGATCTTTACATCACGACCTGTTCATATCGGGTTTTCGTAATTTTAAATGTGAGAACTTGCGCATAAGAGATCCAAGTTAAAAATTTTTGATATTATCTAAAAAATGTTCAGTTCAATATTATGGGATAAATTATTTACGTTGTAAGTTAAATAAAAACATTGTTCAATGCCACTGTTAGCATTCATAAGGGCAGTATTTAAACTCCACATACAAAGTTTTAATGTTTATTAACTACGGATGGAACCTTTTTGCATTACATTAGCAATGTCCAACGCTTTAAGTTTTTTCAGTAATTAGCTTTGTCATTATTACCTAATCGGAGCTTCGTGACCATTTCCAATATCAATGGTAATAATATGCAATTATAACTTGTAAGGATCATCTAATTTTCTAAAAACTCCATTCTGGAACTAATACATACATAGAGCGTTAGAAAATGTTTTTTGTTAGTTTTCATTAATACTATGAGGAGTTTGACTAATAATTAGTTAGAGATTGAATTGTAATATTTATATTTAATTATGGTATGCAAATGTTAATTCTCTCACAATAGTGCAAAAAACTAACGCTAATTAGTTTTACGACTACAAAGTTTTAGGTTTTTAATTTGTATCTCGGTATAACTATTTTTTCATTCATGATTTACATTTATTTAGTTTTTAAAAGCACGCGTTATAAGATGAAATGTTTCAAGGGAAACCTTGTTTTGTATTTAATGGGTGATTATTTATTTATAAATATTAATTGTAGAATTTTAAAGCAAAAATTTGTAAATGTAAAAAAAATTATTATTAATGAATTAATACACATAGAGGAAAATAAAAAAATTTAATGTTTAATAATTAATCTGAAAGTCAAGGATACGTATTGCGTTTGCGTTGGAACGATTAATATAACATACGGAGAATTCAATGGGGTCCATTTGTTCTTAGTGTTCAAACAGGAAATAAGATATCCTTTCTCAACTTATTCAGCATCCAATGATTCTGTGCTATTACCCTCTACGTTCCTTCCATTTATTTTTTTTTTTTTTACGTTCTTTCATGTGTGTGCTGGTAAATATGTTTCTAGTGGGCATAATAGAAAAAATGTTTGCCCCTGCTGGTTGGAAAAGTTAACCTGTAATTAATTTATTATTTCATTTAACTTCAAACGAAAACCTCGAACCACAATAAATTATTACTAGTCCTCTAATTCCATTGGAAAACGCTATTGCAACTAGAGTATGATAAAATGGATATCAATATACTCGTAAGTAAAAATTTCGCACATTTTACTTCGTTTGTCATTAATTGTTTTGCTATTTAAAAAGAAATTAATTATAAAAAAACTGACATTTACTAATAAAATACAAATAAATAAATATATAATATTTAAATTGTTATGAATGGCAATAGCCATATTTAATGTCAATAAACATTGAATCACAAAAAGTAGGAAGACCAAATACCAGTCCACAATAGCCCTTACATAGATATGGAAAAATGGTGATTCAATGTTTATTGAAATTGAAATAAGGCTATTGCCACTGAATACACAATTTAATGTAAATAAAAGTCGTTTGACAGGTATTTGGTGGTCTTGCTGATCATATGTTTAGGTTTGCCTTATTTAAACGCATATGTGACAGATACAGCCAAATACAAAATATTTGAATCGGATAAAGTAAGCGCTCTGTGATGTAATGGTAGCGACATTCACACCGGCAAGTTGAGAAGATCCGGGTTCGGAAAAACTCCCGGCGGAGCAAGTACTTTTTGTAATTCAATGTTTATTGAAAGAATATACATACGACACACATATATATATATATATATATATATAATACTAGATTAAATATATATTATATATATTAGTAGCAGGTATATATTCATATTAAATTATACAGACTAAATATTTCTCTCGAAATTATTGCATATAGTTAGGTTACAAGGTGTCAATCGCTGCCGTCACGGAGGCCGTTGAATATCTCATATGATTAATATTTCGGTCTGTTTTAAAAATTTATTTGTAACCAATATTTTTTTTATTCCATAATAGTTAAGCAGATAATGTTTGTGTAAAAATTTCTGTTAATTGTGCTTACGAAAATCCCTTAAAACTACATTCACCTGCTGTAGAACTCAATGTTGTCCTATGCAGAAAATCAAATTCATGCAACATTTCTAGTTTATGGATAAGTTCGTATTTTAAATATATATCTGTCTAACAGACAGAAAGGTGTGAAATATTTTATCTAGACCTCGAGTAATAGTCTTTCGCTAATACTCAGCCACCTTACATGATTCTTATATTTCAGGAGTTAAAGGATTAAAAATTTGTAAGTTTCCACTGAATGATAAGAGGATTGTTTTTTTCTCCACTGACATTATTATCTAAATCCAGACAGACGGATGGTCACTTTTTTTTCGAGTGCAGCTGATTCTAGAAATAGACTAGTGAAGAGAAAGAAGTGGGGCGGTAAGAGGTCCAACAAATAGTGGCAAAAGTGGTTTCTAATGGTCTTTAAACACATTAGGGGGTGTATAACTTACGTAACGGCGCCAACTGGACCTGACTACGTTTTTTAGGTAACGGTTAGTCTGAGTATATAAATATATCAATGTAAAAATGGAAAAGTGTTGTTGATGGAAATAAATAATTGTACTCGTTATATGATGCATTTTAATACATAATTTAGTTATTATCTAGAAAGAATGACAGCTGTTTATTTTAAAACTTGCTTATTGTCTATTTAGATAGTAATAATATTATAACAATGTTGACAGAAAGCATTTTATTTCTTTGGACCTTTGGAATGAACTAAATAAATATTGTAACGTACCAATGGTAATTTTAAGGGTTCTAGATGTTTAAAAAATTTGGATCTTTCTTCTCAAGGTCGACTGTAGCGTAGGTGGTAAATTGATGTGGATCTCTTAAACCGTAAGGTCACGTGTTGCAGATCTTCCTTGCGGAGGTCCCTAAATATTTGTCCATGGGTTTGGACAGTTTTTTCCCATTAACAAAAGTCCTAGTATCCTCAATTAATACGTAACCTGGCGCATAGAAAGTAATGTGCCTTATAACAAAAAACACAAATAGTCAAATGCAAACTGGTTTTCCCCGCGGAGGCAATTTGGTAGTGGAAGTAACATTGACTTAAAATATTTAAAAAACATTACGTGGTATTTTAATCTACAGAACAGTCTTTCTAATTACAAGCAGATTTAACTCATTTATATAGTATATGTGAGCTATTTAGTTGTGTCTTAAGTTGATATTTAAACACAAAATCAGGTCCATCTTTTGATTTTTTTGTTGTAATTTGCAGCGTTTAACGGGAAATTTCTATATAACTCTTTCATTCAAACGTTTGCATTCCAGGATACTAAGTCACCCCATATGAGTTATTAACATTTTTTACCTATATCATATCACCCCTGTCACGTGCATAGTAAAGATGATAATAAACTCCATAAAGAGCAAAACAATTTGATACACTGGATCAACAATCGAGTCTTGTAAATATCTCAGAATAATTTCCTTTGCTAATTTCACAAACTTATTCAGTTTTTGTTCTGGCCCTTCAAACCATTGTAATCAAAGCACACTCACGTTGCGACGATAACTCCATTATTTGTGAACCTATAGAAAAATAATATTACTATTTAACTTAAAGTGTTAAGTAATTTTCTCCCTAGATATAAATTTTGTAAGTAACTCCAATACAAATAAGCGTATAAAGGCGAGAACAGAGTTCGAATTGCAGGCGTTTACAAATTTTTTTGTTCTTTGTAACTTTACACAGTCTACCCTTCACGATGTTTTCCACAAACATAAGTCCAGGTTTTATGGCCAGCTGTGATAAAATGCAAGATGACCAAGCCAGCCCGGCTTAGTATGGTGTCCCTGGTCACCTCTTACAACGACTATTGCTCGAATGTTAAAACAATTACCTTCATTGTGCTTGTTAAAAGGATTCTAAAAAGTCTGTTAACTGTATAAATATCTTATCTGTACTCGGTAAATCGTACCAAACGAAAAATCAATGTATAAGCTGAAATAGAGACAATAAAGTGTTAATTTATTTGATGAAAAATAACTAGCCCTTCAACCACCTAGCAGGGTGATGGCTGGAACCTCGTTTAGGAAAATCTTTCTGAAATTACAAGCGTAGAATAAATTATACTTACCAATTTGTAAAGATTATAATTATAACAGACATCCTGCAAATTTAATACCTTAACTTAAGGCGTTAACAAAAACTGAACTCTGCGGTGCTCAAAATTTTACACAAGTGATGTTAGTCTGTTTTAAGCTTTGATAGCAAAGACTTTAAATTATTAATTTTAATATAACCATAAATCAAACGAAGCTACAAAAATTCATACATGATTACTGTGTACACAAATACAGTACTTTTAAATTGTATTCAGTTTTCACTGCTATTCTTCTATGAGAACTGGTTCACCAAGGAGTCCAGTAATGTCGAGATGTTTAGTTATGAATCATGATTGATTATGCTTTATCAAGCATACAGTGCTTTAAGTCAAGCAAATAAGGTCCAACAGCGCCATAAAACCCATGCTGATAAAAGATTTGATATTCCGTTTAGCGTCTAATATATTTTACAAGTAAACTGTACATTTAGAAGAAAATTAAACAAAAATACTAAAATAAATTTATATATATTTTAATCAGTGTAACAAATGTTTTCAACAGTGGTTTGCGGACCAAGAAACAAAGATGGTAGTACATGCACAGGGCCTGTGTAGAAGCCTACAGACATCATCCTAAAAGGAAAGTTGTCAAGTCCGAAATCCGATCACCAAAACTGGAACGAATGCATTTGCTGTGCTATACACAATCCTGGTGGTATGCGATTATGTAACAAGCTTTCTCTTTTTTTCCTGCCGAGCAAAGAAGAGGAAGAAAATCAAGTATTGCGTCAAGATCAATAGCAGAGGTAACATTAAAGGAACTGTGGTATTAACTTACACCAAATAAGTGTGATGTATTGGTATTAGTTTCACAGTTTAAAGCCTACACACTTAATTGTATGTAGCCCTCGGTTGTAGATCTGCAAAACAGGAAAACACTGGAAAAATCGGAGAGTAAAGCAATTCGAAGATGGCCAAATAGGAACGAAGTTAATTCTAATCTGAATGTTATAACACAAATGGAATGTCTGATATACGGGTATTTTACGTTAGTTTTCTAAAGCGTCCTACTAAACCAACAACAGGCTGTCTGGCTAAAATTGAGACATTTTATAGCAGGCGAAAGATAAATGGAGAGGACCAGCTTAGGTGTCCTAGGACGGGTGAAAAGTTTTTTGTATCGTTTTTGATGGCCTAAGGAGTCACGGTCTTATTTTACTTGGAAGTGTTTATACTATATATTTATATTATTGTTAGGTCTAATATCATGTTTCTCAAAATTAAAAAAAATCAGGAACGTGGACAAACATGCAATGAGCTTTTGGCAAACGAATAGAAACTGCATATCACATATAGCATTTTTTAGTAAAATACTAACTTTGGTATCAGATATTCGGTCAGCCAACCTGGCTACTTCAGGATTGAAACAAATGATGTCTTTTCTATATCGATCCAGTGGTGGATTAGCGGAGTGTTAAATTACTCTTAACCTGTTAAATGAAACACAATAACAGATTATCACAAGAAAAAAAAATATGGTAAAGTAAGAATAGAATAACATCAAATATAATTATAATACTTGAATATTGATTTTTTAAGTAAGAAAAAATAATGCTTCATCAATATTCCATGATGGATTAAGGTTTTGTTTGTAGAGGGCACTTTTATTTTTATTAATTTATAACACTGAAGATTAGGCGTATCCAGTCACACCCACAGTCATGACTGTAGTAACCAAGTAATATTATCAATTTTAGAACCCAACTTACATGAGTTACTATAAACACACTGCCTAAGAGAGACACTTTGAAGGTGATGACCTAGACATTTCTTAATTTTTTTTGACGTAATTTGTCTTTTTGTATCTTTATATATTTGTTTCCTGTTCTATCAAGACGTTTATAAAACAGTATAGGCATTCGGTTATTCCAAGTGGGGTAATTAGTGTAAATTATATATTTCTTAATAACTTTTATTTACGGATATTTCTTTAAGCAATTGAAGTAATAATTCAAGTTTTAAAATTTTTGTTTTAAAATTAAAAGGGGTTTTTCTCTATAAGGAACAGTTATACACATATTTTTATATAGTAATATAATACATTGCTAATAGATTCAAAAATGTATAGAGTAAATAATCTAGAATGTACACAGCGGATGCACTATTAAATAAGTATAAAATGCCCTGACGTAAAAACAGTTAATTTCGTTAGCAAGCGAATACGGCACCCATCAGCTTTTTTACGCAGACCCACAATTGCATTTATACTCGCGATTTCGTGTAGTGACAATAATTAAAAAGCCCTATTTCTGACGTCAGAGCAGATATTATTTATTTCATTGATACGATTAACAGAACATTGCAGTGCATCATTTCTCCAAACTCTGCCTGCTGTCGACAAAACAGACTCTGTTAAAATACATTATATAAGTGTACAATCACAACTTTTAACACACATAACAGTATAATATAATTCCAAAAAGCTAATTAAAGTAATTTCATTTATTAAAATTATTAAACTATATGCCAGTACCAAGAGGATCAGTGTCCATATTTACTAAAAGCTGATTATAGGGATATTTAATTCAGATTTCATTTAGGGTGTGAAATCTGTTTTTACGTCATGAATTTGGGCTATTTGTATCATCATCTAACTTGGGGTACATACAAACGATCTCAAATCTTATAAAATGTGCTATAAAAAACATTTATATCTTCTTTAAAGTATTACAAGCAACGGCTCACCCCAGCATCCTTGTGATTTGGCCAAAAAAGGAATTAAAGTCAATGGCTTATTTTTAATTTTAATTATTCCGCCCTAATCATAAAAAAAGAAAAAACATTCCATGTTAAACAACAGAATAAAAAATGAAAGTTTGCAGCAACCGATTTTTTTGAGTCTATAGGTACCCGCATCAGGGCCCGAATCCCATGGATAGATACATAAACCTTAATAGAAGTCATTCATTGCATGAATAAATTTGAAACTTGATTTCTCAAATTTCGAGAAAAAGGAAAAAATATTTTTTCATATTTTGTCGACATTTATCAGTCATCAGGTAACGCTCTCATGTTGAAACGTCCCTTTAAAGATTGTAAGTGGTTTAGTTATAAATTGATTGTATACTGCGATATTCTCATTTTCATCTACGGTTTTAAACCTTTTCGACTATATGACAGCTGCTAGGTTCCATGGAAAATACTTCCGTAATTTCCCAAGGAGTATGAGCATACACCATCATCGAACCTAAATATTTACCTTATTTAAAAGTTTCATGTGGTTTGTCAATAGGCCAGTTTTAATTCTCAAATACCGTAACCTGAAATAGTCTGAAGAAAAATTCAAAACTTTTTCCATTCACACGAGTGATTAATATCTTTTATCCAAGGTTCGGGCTAATCATGGGATATGTACTGGAACTTTCGATTTCATCAACCTTTGTAAAATAGATCATCAATGCAAAATTCATAAACTTATAGAGCCAGTTCGTTCTCAACATATCATTCAGGAGAGAAAGGATGTCAACTAGACAGTATCTGAAAGACGAGAAATACATTTTTCCGAGACCTTCCAGTAAGTAGTGCTTCGCTATCCGCTCAGCCAATAGATATTTTCCAAACACACTAATTTGTTTAATACTCCGCTTATAGAAACATAATGGAAATTGAAAAAGATAATAAAACTGTAATTATTGTGCATGATTCCCGTGTTGTAACTGCCCAGAACCAGCAGTGTCTCCTGAGTAGGTTAACAAGGTAAGTAGAAACCGTCTGACTGCGATTATTGTTATATCCCATCTCCAGTTCGCAGGATTGAGTGGTAAGTCACGTTATTATGTAGGCCGAGGTTGAATATTTTTACACACCTGCTTGTTATTTCTCTCGCCTCCTGTTGCAAACACTTTCATACTTCGTTACTGGTTTTATTATCTATTTTGCCCGAGATTTTTCTAATCAACGTTAGATTAATATACTATGAGTGTCACCACAGAATTTATCTAAATTTTTATGTTTCAATAGTGGATTGTAAATTCCAATAGTGAACATTGAGTGTAATTCGGCTTTGTTATTGTTACTAATGAAAATTGTTTGTTTTAACATAATATTATTTTGGGAATTTCGAAGCCTTTGTCGAAAATCCTTCCAATGACATTTTTAACAGTGTACTTTGATGCCAGAAAAAAAAAAAAAAAAAGGAAAAAAAAAAAAAAGAATTAATTGTTTTACGTTTTCTCTGTCAGCATGCCTATGAATGTTACCGAAGAATAGATCCAATATAAATCCCGTAAGGAAAAACTAACCCAGGTCATGTTAAAGTGGATTAGCTACTCCTTATAAACAAAATCAAAATTTTTGTGGTAAATGGGACTATAAACCGACTACAATCTCACTTGTTTCTGTTCCACATAGCAGTTGGCTATAATTAACTTATTTAAGGCACATGAGCAACTTTAAATTGATTACAACCTAACCTTAAGGTAACGTTCTCATCTAGTGTGTACTTTTCACAGTTTTAAATTCGGTTAGCAGGCTTTTTAATGTGTACAGGAGAGAGGCCACGTGCCACAGTAAATATACTGAGAGAACTCATCTTATTGAAGTTATGGGGAGAACAACCGCATTAATACTAAAGGTTGTTATATCTCAATTTTCATCAACAACAGCTACTTAAAGTTCTTTAAAGATTATTATCGACTTAAAGGAAAATTTCCAATTCAGGAAAACTTCAATTCAAGCCAGACACCAGCGTACGATGTGTTCATTGTAAATTTATTGATTGTGGGGGGGGGGGGGGGGTTGGGTGGGATTACAGTTTTATCTTGTGCAGTAATGGATGGGGTTGATTGGTTCATTCTGTTCGTTATCAAGAGGAGAATTACTCTGCAACCAGATAATGCGCAAGATTTTCTTTTATTGCTTTGGCTGTTACGTAAATGAGGAGGTACGTACTTTTGATAACGAAAGAGTCCCTGTATAAGTAATTAATTTTTATTAATTGTCCATATAGGTAAAAAAATACTGTTTGAATACGTTTATTAAAACTTACTGAAGGATAAACCAATCACTCCGTGATGATTTCGATTGTCATAAATAAAGTTCAAATGTATAAGTTCATGTGCAATTCTTGAGGAAGTTCTCCTTGGACAAATAGAATAAAATAATCCTAAAAAAGAGTTTTAATTTAAAAATGGCTATTATGGCCTTCATTTAAAAAAATGAAGGTGCATATAGTAGCCTTAACGTTTTAAAATCCACATATTAAATCCTTTCTCGACATATATTGCCACATTATACATTCAGATTGGTTTTGTCATTAATTTTTATAAAAATAACAAATATCTACAAATTCACCAAAAAATTACATATTTACTAAAATAGTTAGGATACATAAATATTTATACGACACGTATTTTAATCTGTTATATTGTACCGTTTTACTGGCACATGAGGGGTTAGCTTTGAAATTTAAAATAAACTTTTGTGAAGGTTTAAAAATAAAAGTAAATATTCTGAAATAAATAAAGTTCAAACTAAAATAAAACTTCTTCTAAAAATTATTACTGGAATTAAAATTTAAATAAAAACATCTTGATGACTTTTAAATTTCAAACCTGTAATATATTCTTCATCCCCAAAAAAATTTACAAAGTTCTTACAGCTTGTCTTTTATTCAATTTTCAAAATTCAAACATTCACAACTCTAATCTGATTTGGCAATTCTTCACATTAATTTATCTTCAAAAATTCAATTTTTATTTTGTAACTAATTTTCTTTACTTTACTTTAAAAATTATTCTTCAGTGTTAGAGATTTAAAATAAAAAAATTCTTCAGTGTTAGAGATTTAATAAATCAAAAAATTCTTCAGTGTTAGAAATCTAAAAAATCAAAAAATTGCTGAAAGCATCTGTAACATACCACACAACTCTTTTATTAATTTTTACATTAAATTTTATATACACGTGCTCACTGCAACAACAAGTTTTATATTGCACAGATCAACAGGACAAGTTCCGAAATTCCCATTAAATTTAATTTTTTACAATATTTCTTTCCCAAAATTATTCCAAAATAACTAAAAATGTATATTGACTTGACTCCAGTTAAAAGGTTCACTTACCCGCACCTTCGATGACGATTAGCAAAAATATTTCTTCTAAGCACTTACAACTCTACTCGTTACAATCACTTCCGATTAATTGAGACGGAGGTACGGCACATCTATCTCACCCCACCACTCAATTTCGTTATCAAACACTGCCATCTGCAATACGCCCCTCGCCGATTGCAGCCTCCTACAGTCCAGTCATTCATCTGGGCCTACTCCTTCCACCGGTAATCCAGTTACCCCAGAATTATTATTAATACAATCGGTACATCACCCACGTTGAAAACTGGCATCAAATCGTGGAAGAGTCCTACTAAAAGAAAACTAATACAATACAAATATTTGTGATGGTTTTATTTTCAAATTTATGTATTTTGCTGTTCTTCACGTTGCCTTTACGGTTTCTCATAAGGCTGATGCAAAAGTATTCGCTGACGCCTCAGCCTAAGTAATCCCATGGAGTGACATGTGCCATTACCGAACTCAGTGTTTATTATAAAAAATAAATTATCATGCAGAATTCCAAGTCTATAGATCAGTTCGTTTTCGAGAAGTCGTGCGGCCAGGCAGTCAGATAGGCAGACAGGCGGCAATGAAATTTCTCACCCTCTACGAGTGATAGGCTTCACTAAAGCTCTGCTTTTAATACTCATATTCTTAATACTTATAATTGTTTATATTAGCTAACCGGCAAGTTTTATATTTCTTATATCTATAGTGTTCGTTAAATTTAATTATAACCAAAAGTAAAAATCTTATAGTTAACAGTGAAAATGTTGTATACATTAAAATAGTTATTTTATGTTTTACCAATAAAAATTATCATAAATCTATAGGTTTTGTTTTTTACAAATTTAAAGTTTTCTATCATATTTATTCAAAATTATACCATTAATTTTACTTATAACAGTGTGAATACTGATGGAAAGCTCATATAAGAGAACAAAAATGATAACATTTGTCATTGGATGACGTCACAGAAGTCGCTGTCTTGTATTGTGCAGAGGAATGGCAGAGACAAGCTGTCTTTGTTTCTCTCCCAGAGCTGTTTTATTTGACGTTGACAATGACTCTGGTTATATTCCGGGTTATAATCTCTAGTCCGTTATTAAACTTAAGTCAGCAAGTTGGTAGTGAATATTTAATAGTGATTTTATTATCTAATTAGTTATTTATGTTTACTAATCAATAGCAGATATCTTAAAGCAGGAGAGTGCAAGTCTTATATATGATATGTCTTATATAGTTTATGTTTAGATATTAGTAATTGGAATTTAAGTAAAGTTGTAAATGTACAGAATGTAATGTAGAACAAATCTAGCCTAAAGGTTTTTGCTATATACAGAATAAATCAACGTTAAACTTGTATTGTTCCAAATTATTGGTCAACATAAATACTGCGAAACCATTCAAACAGTACATTTTTTAAAAGACGAGAGCACATTCCTGTTATGCTATAGAACAATTAAAACAGTCCCTTTATTTAAAAAAAAAATTCTTTTTTAAAATTGTGTTATAAATTTGTACTAAGATTGTTTATATAAAGTGGTAAAGCAATTTTGTACATAAATTTAAACGGTGTATTAAAGATTGACTAAAATAAATCCTGATACATTATATGGGGGGGTAAAAAAAAAAAAAATGTAAACGCTGCTACAACCGAGTACTTGGTTTTAGCAGGTAAAGATAATTATTAATTAGTCATTCTTATAAACAAAATTCAAAAAGATTCGACTAAAACAAACATGCGTCGTTGAATTCGTTCAATATTACACTGTAAACTGGAGTATTCGGTGTTTATTGTTTGACCTAATATTAAAATGATAGATCGATCTTTTTTTGCAACATTCTAACTTTAGATTCTAGATCCTTGATAACAATGCATCATGAATCTTCGCCGCGTCCCCATGTGTTTAATTTCTCTGGTCGTAAGCTTTTCGCCTCGCCAGTTTGCAGTTTTCTGAGGAACTAGATGCTGATGACTTATCATTACCGCATTGCTTGCATTTACATTTACACGAAGCATAGGACATGTACTTGTTTTAAAATTAATAATTTGTGATAAAAGAGTTTGTGTATATATAATCCCTAACATACTCCCTCAAAAAATTTTGTGTATTCATTCAGAGAAGAAACTTAGTTTTACATGTTTTTTTTGGGAAACAATTTAGTTACTTTTTTTAACCTAAGGTCTAATATCATTGGTACAAATTTTTTGGGTCACTAAATATTTATCGCAAATATATTGATTTTTTTTATCATTGAAACTACTCTGAACTGTACAAGTGGGGGCGGGATTGTTAAATGGAATGACGTAACATATTTTAACACTAAAACCTTGAATTAAAACCAAAAACAATTAATAACAATCGTGCTGTGTTGCCAGGTGTGTGGTTTATAGTGGTTTCACCAGTAGGTGGGTTGCTCTAAGCTAGTGGACTTTTGGATTACAATTCTTCTTTGTTCACTACTATTTAAGGATTAAATTCCCGTATTGGGAGGGATTAGTAGAATTCAGATTACCCTTATTAGGTACTCGTGGCGGAGCGTGAGCGTGCGTAGATTTTAGAAATGACTTATATGTGTTTTTTTACAAGATGGGGTCCCCTTTGAAGAGTGGTGTATCACTTTATTTGACGTGATTTTTCTATGTGAACGGTAATAGTTTTATGTTTGATTTTATGGTTTTAAAGCATTTTACAATTTATGTAAGAAATAATATGCTTAACACCCACTAAAACATAGCTTGCTTTGATGAGAAAAGTGTAAAAGTTTGTAATGTGTCCTTAAGTTAGTATATTAATTTTAATTTTAAATTGAGGACTTGAACAGTGATTCTCCAATTAAGGATAGAATTCAAAGAAGCGTAACGTAAGCAGCTGAACACAGTTACTCCAAAGACTAGTCTGGGTTCTTCCATTATATGATGGAGTTCATCATACAAACCCACGTTATATATGGTTTAGAGTATAACTGGACATTATTGTGTAAAACTTTGGAGCAGAGCACTTGAGTGAATCAATTTTCCAACACTATACTGGTGGCTTTGGCTATGAAGAGATTTCAATAACCCTAGACATATATGTAGTAAAATGACTACTGCTGTAAGAACTAAAAGTGCATACCACTTCAGAACTAAATTCTTAATGCATCACACTTATGCAACAATCATTCCTAGCCAAATAGAGTCTAAATTAATCGCTCAAATAGATTTTTGATAGTCTCCTCGAAAAATGGCAGTCTCATCACCACTTTAAAATATAATGCAATAAAAACCAAGAATAATTTAATGCGTCTGAGTGTTTTGGGTGTTAAGACATTTTAAATTGAATTCTGCTGTTTGATACCCGCATTTATTTCGACCCGTTTTTAACTTTCTATAAAAAAGTTAATACCTTTTCATAATGATTCTGATTTATTTAAAACTTATTTCTTTGGCTTATGCCCGGAAGCTAAAACTAACTTTAAAGCTTTCGGTTTACACAGTGTCAAAATATTCCGCCATTTCGGAACACAGTTTCAGTCAGACGTGTTATAGAACTCAACAATAGAAAAGTACTTGTGAAAATGTTACTATTATTGCAGGGTATTAATATACATTATCGAAAGAACCAAGCACGAAAATAACTTCAATAAAGGAGGTATGATATTGTCTAAAAGCTGCTAGCAACCAGGTATAAAGAAGTGATATTGATCATAGCTTATAGGTGCTCGGATAAGCTTCAACCACTAACAAGAAAGCTACCCTTCAACTATTCTATAAAAACGAATGCTTATAATCAGCAGTTTCGGTTTTACATATGTTGGCTCTTCTCACCGACACTGAAACAAAAAGTTATTTGTGTGTGTAATGTTTTGACGCAGTAAGGCTGGAAAAATGTTAGTTATATTTATAAATGTTTAGTTATCTTACACAAATTCAAGCGGCATCACAAAAATTCTTTCAAATTTCACCATGCCTGCTCATTTAATTATCGTTTATTTTATTTTTAAATGATCTTTCATTATTTGTGTAAAACTAGTTTCCTATCATCTTATTATTCCATTGTTATTTCTCTCACATTCATGCACAAAACTTATGAGGAAAAAAGGCTTCGATCCAGAAAGCAACGCCGGACGTTTTTACTCAAATTCACAAATTTTAGGAAACATTGTCTTGGGATTGATAAATTAATAAAGAAACCGGTAGTTTCATTAATTCGTGATGATGCTCTTCCGTTACTCACCATAGTCTCCTGATACATTTTATGGTAACTAAAACTTAACTTGAAAGTGCAATTTTTTGAGGCCCTGCAGTCGGAGAATAAAATAGTGTATCAATGCCTAGCACGAATTTTCCTGCACTTTACATGATATTCAAATGCATAGGTCGACCAATTTCATTACGAAAATAGGAAAATACTAAGTTCAAAGTATATTAGTGAAAATGTGCACAATGCAGTATTGTGGAGCATTGCTATAATCTTTAACCAGAATTCTTTCATTTAAGTGTATATTGCTAAGTAGTTTAAAAGTTAAACAAAGTTTCCACTAGCTCTTATTAAGGTTTACAACAATAGAGGGAGTTTTATTTAAATCTAATCTATTCGTCTATACATAAATAAGAGTTATTATAAGTTTATATATATATATATATATATATATATATATATATATATATATATATATATATATATATATTGATAAGCTTCCATTCTTTAAAAAATAAAAGGTAATTTATTGGCATATCTGTGCAAATCGCAGGACTGGAGAATTTCTTATATCTGTCTGTCAAAGACGAACTGAGCTGTGGACTTCAAAAGTTTGCAAGAAGCTTCATTTCTGTATAGGCCACACCGAGTTCGATGATAGGGCATGTCAGTTCATGAAATTTGGGTTATCGTTAGAGAATTTTTCTGTATTGGTCTAATGGATAACCATGATAGGAGCAGAATAAATAAATCTGATACCAAACTCAGTACAGTCGAATACGAACTTTCCCTCAAAAAATAAATAATATTATATTAGGATATAGTAAATAATAAACAATATTGGACAGAAAATAAAGATATGATTTTTAACACTCTCTTACGTTATAGTACCCTTCCTAGCAAGTCAGATATTTTATTATTTTAACAATGGTATGAAACCTAACTTAACAAAGAAAATTTTAATGTATCATGTGTCAAAATATCTCAATATACAGGGTGAGTTTTTTAAAGTGATCCAATAGCTAACTTTTTAATTACACGACTTAGCACCACACTTTAAATTTGGAACTTGCTCAATTTTAAGTTTCACTCAGGGATACACTTTCAAATTTTTTGAAGATGGCCGCCATTTTCCAATATGGCGGTCAACTTTAAAATCTCTAATGGAACACCCTGTATTTTATGTTGTTTTTAGATTCTACTCAACAAAATAATACATTTTTGCTTTTGAGAGTTTTTCAATATCTCTAATGGTTCAGGAGCTACGTGGACTGGAAGTTTTCATAATTTTTGCTAATATGGCGGCCAACTTTAAAATATTTTATGGAACACCCTGTATTTTATGTTGTTTTTATATTCTACACTACAGAATAAGACATTTTTACATTTTAGAGATTTTCTATATCTCTAATGGTTCAGGAGCTACGTGGACTGCAAGTTTTTATCATCAGTCCGAAAAAATCCGAAGTGTATCCCTGAGTGAAACTTAAAATTGAGCAAGTTCCAAATTTAAAGTGTGGTGCTAAGTCGTGTAATTAAAAAGTTAGCTATTGGATCACTTTAAAAAAACTCACCCTGTATATCTTTAAGCTTTAAATTTTGCATAATTTGTATATACTTAGAATAAACCTGCTGTATTCATGTCCATCCTTGGAATGTTCCTCACTCGGTAGAATGTCAAATTTTATTTTATCAGTGACTGTTTCTCTGTAAATATGTCTGCAGGATATATCAACTGTAAAATTAACTATAGCTTTGAATTTTTTCCGTAATATCATCGATGCCTCTTACGTGATATCTACGTGGCGTATTCGTATTTTGTATTAAATAGTGATATTTAAATGTAATTAGTTTATTTAAGAACAACATTCATTTCAATGTTTTTTGTTTTAAATTAAATTTATTATCATTACTAAAAACAGTATTAAAAATTAAAAAGCGGAGAGAGATCTCCAGGCTTTAACAAAAAAATAACTGCCACACACGTGGAATTTGTGCTGTGAGACAGAAAGTGAAATTGTGCTGTGAGACAGAAAGTGAAGGTGTTACTCCGGTCGAACAGCTCGAGCTGTCGGCCATAACTCACAGGATATCTCTCCCTCTCAGCCAACTGACCTTGGAACTGCTCTTCGTCCTTTTCAAATGTTACAGTTTCTGAAGGAAACACACTGGGCCTATGCAAAATGCCTTACTTTAGGTTCTAATAAATAAAGTTGTTAGTTTTAAGAAAGGATGCTATGTTTTATTTTCGATTCACGAATAATCTCCATGTTTTATTTTATGTATATTACATGAAATTCACACATAAAATATTATTTTGAGAACATACAGTTAGAGGAATTAGGCAAATACGTACATTCGTTTGTTTCAGATGTGGCATTTCATATTATATTTGAAAACATATTAATTTATTTTACTGCCCAAAGTTCTTCAGTGCTATCTTGAAGTTATATTGCAAATTTTTCATGTTTAACCAAACACTATTTTATTTGAAAGACTTCTAAAGGACATACCTTTAATAAAGCTGATTGAAGAAGTCATGTAGGTAACAGTTGCCATTATTGTGTTGGGGCCCGCAATAAAGTGTGTTATATTTTCAGGAATGAAATGTCATGGATATTAAGGCGAAAGAACCTTACACTCATATGATTTGTAGTATGCCATATTAGGAATGTTAAGTTTAACACCAGTTCACGTTCCTTTTGGAATCTGGAACCATGTTCGTCTCAATAGGTGCAAGAAAACTCGGTGAATTAGAAGCTTAAAACAGACTAGAACAACTTTATACCAAATCAAAAGTAAAGAACCTGAAAAATGGATATCTGTTTCCTACAACAATCTATCTAAAGATATTACTAAAAGTTTTAAGAAACATGCCAATATTAATGTATCTCCAAATTCTAAAATTAAATTAAAGAGTATATTAGGAAATCCCAAGAATAAAATTAATGAAGAAGAAAAATCTGGAATTTATCAAATTAATTGTGACAATTGTGATTTAAAATACATTGGCCAAACGAAAGAAAGTTAAAACAAAGAGTTAAGGAACATAGGGCATGTTTAAAATACCAACAGGAAGAAAGATCAGCCATGGCAAAACACGCACTTCAAACTGGACACTTTTTTCAAACGCAAAATTATTAAAAGAAGTACAAAATAAAAAATTCCTTGATGCATATGAAACAATTTTTATAAAAAAGAAACCAAAATAATCTGGTAAACAACGAACCTGGACCTTTTCAAAATTCACCGTTACTTTATTTGATTTAACTAAATATAAACTTTATTTTTATATATACATATAACATACTGTGCTGTCATAGAATATTACCTCTTTGTATTTTTAATGACATATGTTTTTATTTAGTACAAAATTGTTTATGTTCCTATTGTTATTATTACTTTTATTCAGTTGTGTGAGTCTGAAGATGTACTCATTGAGTATGAAAGGCCTCACAAAAATAAAAACTACATTATTGGAGAGTTTGTTTGAATTAATAGACTATAAATTGTTTCAATATCAGAGACACCTATACTATACAATATATACTCGTATATATATATTGCGTAATTTAAATTATTAGCTATTGTCAGTGTTTTTTCGGGTGTTCACACTTTTTGGTTCTCTTTAGACAAACATGACTTGGTTCCAGAATTCTAGTCTATGACAGCGCCATATTGTAGAAACTGCACAAAGATGAAGATGGGCTGGACCTAAACTCGATATTTAAAATACAACCCATATGTGAGGTTTTACTTTAATTAAACTATGTCTGAAAAGTGTTACATTATTATTATCTTCAGTTGTTTAGACAAATTATAAATCTTTGAGATATAGTTGCAATCACAATACAATATCTTGCAATACATACATATAAGGTATTAATAGGAACCAGGAATATAACATTAAACTTTTGTACTACTGAGCCAATTAATTATTTCTACTATGAATATGACTATAATTATTTCACATTATGAAATGTAACTAGTTTATTTTTTGTACAGATAAAAAGCATCAGCAGAACTTCTGGACAGATATTGGATTTCATTGTCAGCATGTGGATAATAGGAAAAGTCATTTTGCTTTGAATCATCTTTAAAGATTCAGCTTATATTTCATAAAAGGAAATTTAAATTAAATAGTGGTTCATC
>NW_025785533.1:0-21187 GCF_021130785.1 Homalodisca vitripennis
AAGTAATTTCTAAGCTTGGAGCGACTTAGCTGTAAGAGTAGGCCTAAAAGACTTTGAACAAATTACATTAATCCAAAATAGAAAATGAAGGAAGTTCATTTTGTTTTTGCTGCTATTACCTTTCATTGGAGTTAAGATGTATCACTACACCACGGTTTAAGTTTCATTAACCTGGCCTCGAAATACACTCTTTCGCTCTATAGCTTCCTCTATTGCAATTTAAAAAATAAAGTAAATCGAATGAAGAAACAGTATCCCAGTTACTTCTTAATGTTTTCGTGGCATTTTCACCTTGATCGACATGAATCACTAGAAAAAGAGAGATTGAATATAGGCAAAAATTTGAAACATAATGATGAAATAAATGAAATCGAAAATAAATGATGGTTATTTCTTGTCCAATAATAAATTTTCAAAATACAAAAAAATATACATAAGTTTTCTTAAGAATAAAGCTAACACACACGCAGCGCCAAATAGTAATGTGGTTTAGTACTGCATGTTAAATTAAATTCAAGTAGTATTAATACACACTTGTTTGTGAGTTCAGTCTTCACAATAAAAACAATTCTTAATTAAAATAACAGCCATGACAATGCCACTCTCTCTGGGCGCCTAATATAAAAAATACCTATAATACTATACAATACAAGATGCAAGAAATATCACACTACACAATATACACTAGACAAAGAATAAAAAAGCCGTAATAGTTATCACAAACAACATACAAATTAAAAAAGGTTAAAAACGAAGTTTAGGATCAAGTAGCCGACATAATACACCATACATAAGAAACAAAAAATAGTAAATTAAAAACTAAACCAAAGATAACAAACAACGATTAAATTTTTTATACTTTCACAAAAAAATTCAGATAAAAGAGGATTCGTTACAACGACAACAGGTAGCATTTAACTTTAGTACTCAAAATTTAAACCTAAAATTGCGTATATTGTTGTTTTTCCAAAAAAGTCCATTGTTTTAATTCTTTACAGAAAGAAATTAATTTTTTAACAATTGTTTTATGTTCTTAATTCATTTTCTGTTAGGTAAAAAATGTTAAAAAAATTTTGGCGTCCAGAATGAGAGCGGCGAAACACTGTTCCTTACCAAAATTCTTTGTTAGACTTTAGGGAAATTTCTAAAATGATATATTTAACGGACTTACATTTAAATCTTGTGTCATACCTCAACAAGGAATCTGTGTTTCCGTCATTTTCCAGCTTTTCTTCAGGTAGAAAAATAATTTTAAGAAGCCAATTAAACACATAAAAGGTGTTGTATAGGTAAGAGATTTGTAGTTGGCAAGTCATAATAGGAAAAGAAGCTGTCCCGTGGTTTTTTATTTAAAATTATACGTAATTTATATGAATTCTGAAAAAACTCTTAAACCTATCCATCTTAATGTTTTTATTACGAACGCTCCCCATACAACAATTAACCACCGTATTGCAACCTAGATTGCAATTAAAGAAAAGTAGAGTGGTTTCGTAATAAAATATTTGGGATCACGATAGGCAGTCATCAAAAAAGTAAGAAAAAGTTTCTTAGCGTGATGCGAAAAAATTTTTCTATTCTCGAGATGAAGATTAAGAGTAAACTGTTTCGCTTCCAGTTTAATTTGTACATCCAAAATTAATCCTAAGTAATTGAAAATTATCTACCCTCTCAATATTCCAAAACAGTCACAGTTAACCTTTAGTGCAATTAAAGAAGTTAGTGGTAATGTAAATCGGATATTGAGAAAAAACGCAAAATTACCATCATACATAGCCCAAAATTTATATGTACTAATAATCGATTTTTTTTACGTTATAATTATCATATAAAATTAGAGTTACAACACCAGTTTCTGTAATAAATCTAAAATCGTGATTCTTCTATTTTACGGTACAGTACAGGATTGTATATGTAGTTCCTTCCGAGTCCTGAATAGGAAAAGATGCGATATCGGTCTGTCAAACGTCATATAACCGCACCAGCAAAGGGGGCTGTTCAAGAAGGAGCGTACGAGTTGTTATAAAAACTAAGAATAACGTTGCGAGACATTACATGAGCCATGAGGGAGCACCTGTCTTAAAATAAGCAAAGGTGGACTTCCTTAAATTATTTGTAACTCTCTCACCTGTTGGGCGTATCTATTCGTAAGGAAAAACATACTTACAACCAGTTCGGGGGAATTAAAACCCCAGACCTGACTGATTACACTGAATGGATTAATTTTGTAAACACTTGAATATACAGAGAACAAGGTAACCCAATCTTCGTTGAAGGCAATACAATTCTTTAGAAACAGCACAACTTGGTTTATACCGCAGAATCCTAGTTTATTTCTAAAAAAGAAAATTATCTTTAACCGAATTTCTTTAAAACGCCTTGTGGAAACCCTACCTCAAGATGATATCAGAAAAGCTACACGTGTGGTTTCGTTAGAGCTTCAACCTAGATTGATGCATACACATTATCAAGGAAATCATTTTTTAATACCATTTATAAGGTATGGAAATTGGAATAAAAGATCAGCAATTAAAATGTTTTGTTTTTACAAAGAACGTTCATTTAATAAACAGATATTGAATTTTGTTGTATTATTTTTCGTATGTGTTGATTTAATTAAGCATTAATTTTTTAAACTTTATGTTTGTTTATTATTAGCCTATTTACATTATTCTCTTCATAATTAAATTCTTTAAAGTTTGGATAAAAATTTGTGTTTTATCACCCATTTAATGTACTTCCAATCTAAACAAAGCATGTTTTTCAAGACTGAATCTTGCATATTTTGTCTGATATCTCAGAAATGGGTGGTACTACATATCTTGGACGTATTTTATTCAATTTTCAGTTCATTTACATAAATTCCAATAAATATTAATGACTATCATTTTATGCCATACAAATATCATTCTCTTTATTTTTCCGCCCTTTCCTAGAAAAATTGAGCAAACTTTTTTCGCTAGCCCGTAGCTCGCTAATAAAGGACTTCTAGACATATATTTATGTGAACTTATTTCTTTATTTTTGATCAGAGGAAACAACCTGAGAAGTTGTTGTGTTTACTCGTGGGACACCCAGTGTAATTTAACTTTGCTAATGTAATTGTGGTAGGTGACATAAATATTTGAATGTTCAAAAATACTCTCAATTTATAAACGTATTAAAAAATGCATGAAATGTACTAGGTTTTAGACTTTCCTACACAAGTAACTGCAACAAGTGAGAGTAGCATCAATAATGTAATTACTATGATTAATTAAGCCTTTTTAAAGATATCAGGTATAATAACTGAGCTTTCAAATCACAATGCTCAGTTTTTAGAAATTAAATGCGGTAAAAATAAACATTTTGCGTGTAATTGGTATTACAAAATTGCCATAAGTTTAACGAATGTATTGTTTCAAACTTTTTTACATTTTATATCAAAAGAGAATTGGATTAGTCTTTTTAATTCACCACTAGAATTAAAATACAATAGTAAAACCACTTTATTCCATAATATCTATAAGGTAAAGTGTCACTACAGTAAAATTTAAATACTAATATTAATTTTAAAATATAAATAAAAAATTGTAACATTAATTCATTTAAATGATAAAACTTAAATCTTAAAAGTTTATCTTCAATTCTTCTTTAAATGAGTTAATCGGTTTTTGTATTGAAAATATTCCTCAAAAGAATATTAGTTTAAATAATTATTTAATTCTTTTTTTAATTTTTAACACATTTGTTTCTATTATACATTTTTTTGGTAAATTCTATAAATATCTCACACATCTTTAAAATGTTTTCTTTTTGTAAAATTCAAGATTATGTTGATCGATAAGTCTATTAAAACGAGTATATATGTGTATGTTTACTAGTTTTTAGTATAGGATCAAAAAATTGTTTTACATAAATTATTGATTTAAAATATGTATAAAACCATATACTGTCAGATGTCCCAAGTTCAGAAAAAATATGTTTAACAGAATCTGTATATCTTAAATGTTTCTTGACTCTCAAAAGATTTTTTTGTAGGGCCAAACGCATATCTAAATAATTGCTTATTGTTGTTGCTTCATAAATGCTTATTCCGTAAACTAAGAGTGAGTGGATCAATGAGAAATGCATGCCATTTGTCACAATTTCATCAATCGTAATGTATCAATCAATACAGTATGTATCAATTTCAACAAATCTTTTACTTTTTCCACAATATAAAGCTTTCAGATTGCAAATGTCTGAGTTTTTCTTACACCTGATACCCATATTTAGTCATTTATACTGTTTCCTCATCACCCCAAACATGCTAGATAAGCAACATACAAGTTTTTAAAGGCTTTTTTTTTACTCCCCATAATGTATGGGGTGAATAGAAACAGCACCTTTTTTTATTTTATTTTTTGAAGAAGTTTTACAAATGTCTGAGTGTGGTCAAACTTGTTCCTGAAGTGAATACCGGAAAATGAAGCCATATTTGCAATATCCTAAATAGAAAAAATAACAAAAGTAAACAGAGTCAAGAATTTAAAAACTGTTTCTAATCACCCCATTTTACGGTATCTTTAGTTTTTTTTCCTTGCTATGTCTAGATGAATGCTTACAAGCTGTAAGTAACAATTTTGTTTTTCACACTAAACTGTACTTTTTGTAATATGAGATATGTGGTATAAAATAGTATGTAACTATAACTTCTAAAATAAAGTTTTTTTATTCATTTTAAGACTTGCTCCTATGAGATTTTAAATTATCCAGATTCTCACTGTATGTGAGCACTGTGTGTGGAGAGAAATGTACAAGGTGTGAGTAAAGTCAGTTTGAATTCATTGGAAACACACTATTAGTTAGCAGCAGTGGAATAGTGCTTTACAATTAGACATTAAGCACAACTTACTTACAATAACTTACTTGATGATATCTACGCATAACTGGTTGGAGCACTAAATCCCACGGTCAGAGAACACATTTGTCGTTGTCAGTGCCTCCCGTAATACACACAGCCGTTCTCTAACAGTGGCCTCTTCATGCTGTAGTCCTCATCGTCTCGTCTGTTCGAGCAAATGTTACGGCAGCTGAAGAATACAAGGCTGATGAGCATCTAAAACAATAAAACTCAATGTATAGTATGCTGTAAAATAAGAGATACCAATTAAACACACTTCCTATTTACTAAGAAGGTCCCAATTTGTTGAATTCTTTCATTAATACGATTTCAAATCAAGTATAATGCATAAGCATAGATTGTTCCAAAAACTGTTTTTTTTGTTAAATTATTATAAAAATCAGAAAAGACCTTTTTACTCAATTTTGACCCCAGCATTTGAACTTGCTGTTTCCTAGTAAACATTATATGGTGCAGCAAGGTGATGTAATGTGTTTATTCTAAATCAAATTGTGTTGATTTAATTTGGTTTTTTTATTTCAATAATTCAAAGGCATTTTAAATATTGAAACTCTTTCATCTCAGGCAACTGACCTGATATTTCTGTTATACAACAACTTCTGAGCGTGTATAATTCAGTAAATATTTTAGGAAAACAAACAATATTTTAAAAACTTGGTCATGTTTAATTTTCAAGTAATAACTTCTCACTTCTCTGTAATAACTCTCTCTCTTTAATAAGTAAAATTTCTCTCACTTTGAATTTGCAGTTGTAGAATATTAGTTCTCAATTGTGTACTCTGTTTCTAAATATTAACCATATTTTTTCGGCTTGGTGGACACCTGTGCTCCTATGAGTGTAAAATGTTTGTTCTCAATGTATTTAAGGTAAAACTTTCTGTTTACCATTCAAATACTGTGATGGACAATTTGAAGAATCAGAGTACTGTTATTAGTACTATTATTACAAAAGTGTTACAGATATTAAGGGTCTTAATATTATGATATTATTATATGTCTAAAATTTACTATAACAACATTATTAATGCTAATTTTATTCTTGCTTAATGGTTGGTTTTATTGTGTTCAACACTTTTCTATAGCAACAATATTCTCTAGTAAACCCCCCCTTATATTTCTAATTCTTGGTCAATAAATAAGAATAAATAAAAATTATTTGCTGTTTATTGGGAAAAAGACCTAATTTCATCAACAATTTTAGTGACAACGTTTTCTGCTGGGGTAAGTGCAGCTGGCAAAAAAGTTACTTGTATTTATTTGTTAATAAGTTTTAATAATAATAATCTGTGATTTTTGATTGTTAACTATACTTTTTTAAATTTTCCATTCATTAATTCTAGAAGGTGGTTTATAGTTATATTTACAAGTGATGAAGGTACTAACAGGCTGGAAGGTACAGGTTTTTTTTTTGTTTGCCTCCCATAAACAAAATGGCTCCATTATAACAATATTTCATTCAAAAATTTTAATTTTGAAGAACCATACGTTCTCACTATAAAGTAACAGGGAATGTAACAAACATTTGTTTTACGTTTCACTGGAAAATGGCCGTTTTAATTAAAAATCCTGCATTTAAGGTTTTGATTTTATACTGTTTATGTTTCAGTGCATTTTGATTACTCAGAAAGGTTTTTTGACCACAAAAATCACTGGTTAGACTATTTGGCTATTTTTGTTGGGCACAAATTGAACGCGAGGGCTGGAGTGGTGGCGCTATAGTGTCAGTGTTATCACCGCTGTAGTGCCACAGCGTACTACTTCCCCTCTCTATAAGATATTAAATATTTAAACAAATTTAAGACATAAAAAAACATATATTTTATAGAGAACAAATTTTTTTAAATTAACAATCGTTTACAATGCCATCAAGCTGTTTTGCTGATAAACGCAGCAGACATGCAGAAACGTATGAATATAAATATAGAAAATACAAACTACAAACAATATATTATTTTAAAAACTACGATTATACTCTTTTCATGCAAAAGATATGACATAAAATTTTTTATTGGTCAGTAATTTTTGTACTACCAAACAGCTGCTATTCACCAATAAACGCAGCGGACTCGCAACAATCTATGAATATAAATACAGAAAAGTATGAAATACAAGCAAAGTGTTGTTTTAAAAACTACGATAATTTAATTAATCAGGTTATCTATTTTCAATTTTTCAAACACAAAAGTATGACAAAACTGGTTTTAGTGATTGATAATTTTGCATACTGCCGATTAGCTAAGGAACGGACACAGCAGATTTGTGGTGACACAATGAACAAAATACATACATATGTCGGTAATGAGTAATGACAATCAGAAATAGTTAATAATGCAGTGAATCTCGATAAATAGAAACTGTTGAATCTCGTCTATTTGAGATTTGTTTTCACGTCTATTACCCTCAAGCATCTCTCAGGCAGTAGATAGACACTACCTAAGACTGTGATTAGGAGTGTGACTTTAGAGAAATAACAAACTACGAAAACTTCGAGTTTGCTTAATAAAGTTTCTTTCTTATAACAATCGGCAGGACAAATCGTTATAATGTAAGTAGTCACTGACTAAAACAGTGATTATCCACATTGAGAGATAACAGAGTAATGACAACTCAGAATTTGCTTAATAAAGTTTCCTGCTTATAACACGGCAGGACAATCGTTATAATGGAGTTTCATCAACTGGACCTCGAATCACTTGACCACAAATCTTGTGTGAAGATTGAAAACATACAAGATACATGACTGTTATACAACTTAAGATATAACAGTATAATAATACTACCAGTATAATAATGTTACAATAAACACATTTCACATTGTAAATTACAGGTTGTTTGTTGGGTTTGATATGTTTACTTAACTGTTTAGTCTAGTTAATTTTTTTATCCTCTTCTGAAATCCAATTCTGTGTAGAAGTGGTTTACTTTCTTCCCGAATTACAAGTGGGAACTTAATAAATTAAACATTTCAACAATATAATTTTAGTTTAGTTAATTCTAAAGAATTACTAACAGAACATTTGATAAATATATTTTCAAAAATATAAATAAAGTTACCATGAGGAAGGTGGAGTAAGCCATCCCTGTTGTCCAGCACTGGAACCCGTAAGCCTCCAAGACAATTCCGCCAACAGTGGGGCCAATCATTTCCCTGTAACCATACACTAACCTGTGAACAAACTAAATAGCTACAGGTTTTCAATAACTAAAGATAAGGTAATGGGTGCCTGAACATTTGCAAATACTAAGGTTTTAATAGTTTGTGCCAAAGCTGCTACATAACAGGTGCCACTATTTACAAACTATTTTATCAAACAAAGTCTGAACTACGAGTTTCTGAGCATTTACTTATAAGGTGAGGCGAGTTCTATACATTTACTTATCAGTGAGGCATGCATAAATGGGTTAAATCGTATTTCAACAATCCATAAACTAATTGGTTTGCAAAGCTCCAACTACTTGAAGGGATTACCACTAAGGATTTCTATGGCATGACATATGAGTGTCTCTATGTGGAGCTGTCCAGTCTGACGAGAGTATTTGTGTTTGTATCTCAGTGTATCGGGAGTGAGGTGAACTGAGTGAGCAACTTCAAATCTATATGGTCCTAATGTTTGTTTTTGGAGTCTCACAAGGGTTAATCTTAGGACCAAACAATTGTTTACATAAAAAATCTACCTGAAGATCTTCCCTCTTCCATTGGAGGAGGAATACCTTCCTTCTTCGCTGTATATATTCTGTCTATTGCTTGTAAGCCTATACTATGCAAATAAATTCAATTCAATTTTTAATTAAAGTGTGATTCTGGATTTCACACTTTTTAACTGATAATAAAATGCTTACTGAATCAGAAAAATCTATAGAAAGAAACCGGTTGTATTGGTAGCTGTCTTGATTTAAGGCTCATAAGAACAATGTTAAACGTCTTGCAATTTAATGGACTATATTTAGTTGTCAAATTATGAGAGATGACTAATTTTAAAGATATAACTAATATGCATATGCATCCAAAACGCTTATATTTTTTTATTAGCTATTCAGTAAGAGTCTCAAATTTTGTTCCACTTCTTTATTTATTGTATATTAAAACATAAATAAACTACTAAAAAAAAGAGTTTTGATATGTACTTATTAATAAATATCTTCAAAATGAGATGTCTGCGCCATAATGCTATGATCAAGAATAAGGATGTAAATGTGCTTGAGGTTTAACATTTTTCTTATGAATGCCAACAATACATAGTGTCAACCTAGGCAAAAAATTCAAACAATCAATTAAACAGTAATTCTCTCTTCTACTAATTACATTTCCTTGGAAACATTGGTTGATCATAGTCTCAATTTTTAACCAACTCAAGCAATACTTCAAAAAGTTCAATTCATTTTGATTCACAATGAGTTTTTTTTTTTTATATATTCTTCTTGAAAAACAAAAAATGTTTGATTTTCTTACATCCAATCTTTTTAAATTATTAATACGGAGAGCCTCAAGAGATGTTAATGACTTGTCTTTATGCCTATGAAATTTTGATTGCCAATAATATGTTTCAAAATACTTCACTTAATTCTTGCAATATACTCACCCTAAACGAATACATGCAGGACCAAGTCCCTGCCACCAAGACTGTATGTAGCAACTTGCCGTCTGTGCCCGTTCTCCCTGTGTCCACAATACAACATTGTACATTTAACTATTTTATAAATAATGTTAAGTAAAATATGTTACATCAAATGCATCAACAAAAACCTTTCTCTTTATCTATTGATACCAATAAATTCCATTCAAAATATTGACCAACATTGTACAAGACTATACATTGCTCAGTAAGACTAGAAAAACGAATATAAAACACTAGCAGTACTGAAACAGGTTTATTTATCAGTTAGCATTATCTCTTACTAGAGTTAACCAGTTAGAATTTCAATTAATATCCTTAGTGTGGTTTTCATTTTAACAGTCAATTGAAGCACAACATTTTGTTTGTTGAAAACATGGAAAACAGTGGGTTCTAAACTTGTGATGAAACAATTATACTTTAAAAGGCTCAATACCAAGCACATCAGAGTCAGGATAGATGACATGTGATCTTCTTGTGTCTGCAGCTGTTTGTGTACAATCGGAATAACAAACATTCTGGATGTGTCCAGTGAAAGTAAATACCCTGGAAAATGAATTAAAAAATTCACAAAATTGGTTTTTAAGTATCAACAAATCAGTGTGCGAAATTATTGAGGCCACAGGAGTTTAGCAAACAGGATTTTCGCTGGGCACTCCTGTGTTCAATTCTCCACAAAAAAATGGGCTTTCAAAAAAGGCTTGGCAAAATTTAGAGTCTTGTTTAATTTCAGAGAATAAACACTACAGACTCAGGCTGTTTTGGTGCTTTTCTGTCAGAATCCTGATGAATTTCCGTGTCAATACACATTGTGGACAAAATTTAGATACTCTACTTACACTCCAGAGACAAAATAATCAAAACTGTGGGTTTCTAAAGTTGGACAGATTCCAAAAAAAGATGAATAATGTAAAATTAGCTGGCAACAGCATTTTTGGATGTATGTGGAATATTTTTTTACTACTTAGAAGAAGGGAAAAGCTGTAAGTGGAGAGTGTTATACTTTGTTATTGCGACTGAGTGAATAAATCAAGAAACACATCCTTGTTTTAACAGGAAAAGTTAATCTTCCTTCAAGATGGTGCATAAGTACATTTACGCAGCTTAAATGCCTAAAATATGGAATTAAAGTAGACATTTAGACATTCTTTATTAGCACATTACATCCAAGCACAATGTGAACACATTTTGGACAGATGATTTGCCATAAAGGTAAAACTAATACTAAACTAATATATCAAGAATTTAACCGTACCAATACAAACATCATTAAAGGACTCTGCAATAGATTTAGGATCTTTAATTTGAGTACCATTGATTTCCAAAATAAGGTCCCTCTCGGCCCCTAAAGACCTCCTAATACCTAGTTTCTTTATTTACCACTTTGCCAAGTATCTTTGGATTTATTCTCAGCGTTTGGCTATAAATTTACTGTTAACCTTTTTTTTTTACAAACATTTTAAAATACTTTTTTTATATTTTTTAACTTTAAAAAGTCTTGGTTTTTGTTTGCATTGGCTTCCCAGGGTAACTCTTATTTTCTTTTACTTGGTATTTTAATTGGCCCCATGTGACAATTTTTTAATTCTAAATTTGAAAAATACGATACGATAGACAATGATACATGTCAAATGAGGTCTCCTCTTAAACATATTATTTTGAGGACCATCAAAAACTATACTTTTTGGATGGTTTGAAAAATTTGGAGAAATTTTTAAAGGAAGCATATGGATCTTAAAGAAGATAATGTTGAACACATTTGTGTAGTCTCACAATTATTTATTTTTTTCTATCTTTTTTGTTAAGATTTATTGGGGTGCTCTCAGAAAATAACACTCTTAGACAAGAGTTAACTTTTTACTTTTCACGTTTACATGTAAATCTTCATTATACAAGAGTCTTAAGAACCAGCGTTAGCAAATGACCTTGACTTTTACCCAATAAGAATAATGAAAAATCTCAATCACAATAAATTTTTTTTTTAAAGATATGATTTATAACGTGTTCACATTTTTATAGTTGTTCTTGTAAGCATTAATCATTTTTTAACACAACTAATCCCAAACCTATCTTAGAAAAACAGCTTTTTAGTCATTAAGGGCTGTATTTTGAAAAGTTAACACAGTATTGTCTAAATATGTAGGTATAATGAAGAGAAGCTACTTTATATATTACAACTCAATTTTCAGTAATAAATTTCTTTCACAACATAGTATTTACCTTCAAGGCTGAACTAATGTTAATAAAAGTGATGGTCTGCAAGTGTGAAATATACTTACAATGCAAAGTTCAGGATTGCTTGATAGGTTGGCATCAGTGTTAGAGCAACAGAAATGCCAAGCACGCACAAAGCAACCAAGTCCACCCACAAAGCACTGAAAATAATTGTAAAACTTTATTACTTTAAACATATTTCATTTAAATTATTTATTGGTTAGTTTACTTTTAAAACTTGACTATGTGTATTGCACCATTATTTGAACAATGGTAACAAAATGCCTTTCAACCAAATGCCTTATATTGATAATTTCCATTGTGTCAGATCGATACATACGTTTTTTTTGTTGTGTATAAAAAAAAATTCTTTTAAGTATTTGTTAGAACTAATATTTTAAATAGTGTGGGAATGAATTGAAACTAAACAAAATCCAGGCAATTATATTTTGGTATGTTTTAGTTTCTATGTTATTTTGATAAGTCTATTAATTCAATTTTATTGATTAATTAAAATTTTACCCTTTATAAACATAAAACTATGCTTTGACCTATTTTTGTCATATGATCTTCATTACTTGTGTTGGTATAAATTGTTAATATTATGTCCACTAAATTGTATTGTTATAAAATCAGATAAAAATCAGGCATTTAAAAATATATTCTTTGTTTTGTTAAATTCTATTGTATATTTGGTTTTGAAACCTTTTTTCCCTATGGCTGGTTTTTTTTCATAGACTGATGTTTCGATGCACCCTTATGTGTTCATTTACTTGTGTGGGAATATTAAACGTTCTATTTCCCACAATATATATTGAGCAAGAGTTACTCTAGATGCAATGACATAGATTTGGTCTCCAATAATACTGAAATACTATTGATTATCTCCTTCTACATTTCAATATGCTAAAGGATGGCTCCTATGTACCAGTTAGATGCTAAGCTTATCACCAGTCTGATCTAGCGCACAGATAGAAGACAATGTTGATTAACTCTGCCCCAAAAAACCATTGCTGTAATACGTTCTAAAGTGCATTAAATAATGTATTGCAATAATAACGTATATTGGCTCCCTTACATATAATGTAGTGTAGTGTATAATGTATATAGTGTATGTATGTGTAATGTAGTGTAAAATATGTGTCATAGTTGTGTGTGAGAGATTCAAGAGACATTTTATCAGTATAATAGAAAATGAATGATTATTGAATACTTCTCAGTTTTTGACGTAGAACAGTTTTTCTCCAAAGTGTCAATTTTAGAGGACTGTTCAAATAATTTAATTAAGAAATTTATACATCAGGACATATTAGAATACGCAGAAATATTACTTAAATCAATTTGTTTCTTTTTTGATAGTAATTTCTTTGAGCAAACTGATGCAGAGCGGCAATGAAGTTACCTAGGTGAAAAACTTACATATGGAAAACTATGAAGATTGCATTAGAGGGAGAGCAAAAACTAAAGTTAATGGATTCAATCTATTTGAATTTCCTAAACATCATTTTAAACACTTCAAATGCAAATTTATGAGCAGATTGGTCCCACGACAAGACAACTTAGATGAATTTTCTAAACATGTAAATACCATACATTCTGCATTTGCAGTTTGCCATAAACATTAAAAACATCTGGTGCTTACCATATTTTTTGTATGTAATGACAAATAGGAAATCAGATAGGAGTATAGGAAATCCATTATATAGAACCCAATACACAGTAATAATCTATTTGTCCACCCTAAAAATTGAAGTATTGAATATCTTAATTAATTGGGTGAGATCTACAGATTGGATAAAATGGCTTCATTGTAGAGGAGGTGTCACTATACATTACATGAAAATGCATACAGTATAATATAAATTAATAAAGAAGTTAAAAAACTAAATATAACAAAAATTAGGTATCAGAATGAGTGTCATTTAAATCAAAGTAAATAAGGAAGACCGTTCAAAACTGGCCTATCTTCCACACATCCAAGGATGAACCAGATGAAATAGAAATGATAAGGAATTACAAAATCAAAAACTGTATTCAAGCTCATATATTGTATAACTGTGTCCGACCAGTGAAAGACACGATTTCATTAGACACACCTGCAAATCTAGAAATAGCATTTAGTTGTGGCTCAGTCCACATTGAGTAATTAAAACGTTTAATACCTATACAGGGAACACATTAGACACACAAAACGTTAATAATATGGAACAATCATCTATAGTGGAACACAGTTTCGAAGCCAAACACGCAATACAATTCGACAAATCAAAAGTACTTGCAAAAATGCTTTACTATTATCTGAGGATAATATTATCTGAGCATAAAATCTTCAAAAAGTTGGCAAAAAGCCCGATTGATTATAATGCTTTGTTTGTTGATTAAGATTCAGCAAATAACGCGAATATTTTAACACTAGACATTATGACAGTAAATAAAAAATGTATAACACCAGGGGAAACCCAAGGGACACACAAAAGAATTGGGCCACCTTCTCTCTCCTGAAACCTCAAAAACCAACACAGTGTAGAAAATATCTGTCACCAGCAATACAGTAGCAATACAATGTAAAACTGATACCCACCTCAAGAGTTTTGTGTCTGATTCCACCTTTTGTGCTGTGGGTGCATGTGATCAGACCTGTACTCAGACCGAGCCAGCCCCGCCACACTTGTGTGGAGGCAGGTGGTGGGACATGGCGGGGCCGAAAGAAACATCTTGTTTATGTCATTAAGTTTCAAATCCTCATAAGGGCACCCTGAATTGGTGTAGCCTTGGCTTGGAACTTGCCATGGCTGGTGAGGAACTGGATCAGGTAAAGACAATTTTTACTGGGGCCCGGGCCAGCCCTGCCTCACTAGTATGGAGGGCGGGTGGTAGGACATGGTGGGGCCAAAAGAAACTCCTTGTTTATGTCATCAAGTTTCAAATCCTCATAAGGGCACCCTGAATTGTTGTAGTCTTGGTTTTTAACTGCCATGGCTGGCGAGGAACTGAATCAGGTAAAGAAATGTCTCAAGCATTGTGGAAGATGGAAGAGGCCTATCCTGAAACCAACTCTGACCTTTAAACCATCAGTAACTGGTCAGTTGACAACGGTCTAAAACTGAATCTTCTTATAGATGAGTGCAATAACCAGGTCATTGGAATGCTTCACAGGTGGAGCTCGGTGATGAAAGTAGGACAGTGAAAACTAAACAAATCAAATCAAATCAAATCAAAACATCCTTTATTCCATATAACATATTACAATGCATTGGTTTGCGCTCAACTTAGTACAATCATGTGTAGAGAACAATTTACATAGGAACAAAATACATAGGAAAGACTAAATAAAATTACGTATTGCTATTAATGTAGTCATCTACAGAATAGAAACAGTGTTCAATAAGATAAGCTTTAAGCATTCTTTTAAAACAAAAATAAATCCTTTTCAGCTCTAAGAGCATCAGGAAGAGCGTTAAAAAGGGACGTGGCATTGTAAAAGGTGTGATGTTTAAAAAAAGTATTCAGTTTATGTTTTTGTCGAAGACTGTATCCCGACGGAGGAACAAGGGACCGGAAAACACCATGGTTCTGCTGTAAGAAAATCAAGGTCTGAAAAACATAAATGCTTGGGAAGGTAAGCAATTTAAGTTCCTTAAAAACAGGCCTGCAAGTCTCCATTCGACGGATGCCAGCTACTATTCTCACTGCCTTCTTCTGCAAGACAAAAAGCCGTTTTGTACGACAACTTTCCGATCCCCAGATTGTCACCGCATACGAAAGATAAGGGAAAATTAGAGCGTAGTAGGTTGTTAAGAGGATCGCAGCGTTTGTAAAAGGTGCCAGTCTACGAAGCACAAAGACTCCAGAACAAAGCTTACGTGCTACATAATCGATGTGGGATGAAAAATTCAGGTTTCTGTCTATAGACAATCCAAAAACCTAACATGCTGTTCAGAAAGGATTTCCATATCATCGACCCAAACGCTGAGATTATTAATGCTATTAGATGAGATTGCGAATTCAACAATTGCGGTTTTAGCAGCATTTTACCACTAGACCATTTTCCCTAAACCATTGAACAATCTTATTAGACTCCACAAAAGTGCTAACCTCCATGGCCTCACGACATTGGTTTTCCATTACGATGGACGTGTCGTCTGCAAACAAACACAACTGGGCCTCCGCATTACAAACTCCTGAGGTCGTTTACATATATAATAAACAGAAGAGGGCCGAGTATGGAGCCCTGTGGCACCCCTGCCTTAACGCTCAGCACATCCGAGTAGCATCGCCCTCACAGTGCCTGCAGCATCGATGAAGGACACTTCTACGGCCTGTCGACGATCCCTCAAATAAGATGAAAGCCATTGGTTCGCCACTCCTCGAACTCCAATGCCTTCGAGCTTTTCCAACATAATGTCATGGGAAACCACATCGAAAGCCTTCCGAAGATCGAAAAAGACACCGGAAGCAGACCTACCTCTATCCAAGGCATTTACTATTTTGTTGATGAGCGTAAACATTGCATTGACAGTTGACCGTCCTTTAACAAATCCAAAACTGATTCTCAAACAAAATACTGTTGTGATTAATAAAAGACCATAATCTATTTAAGACTGCCCTTTCAAATATCTTTGAAAACGTTGATGTGATAGATATTGGTCTAAAATTATCGAGTTCATCCACTCTTCCTCTTTTAAGCAAGGGCTTCACAACAGAAAGCTTCAACAAATCTGGGAAAACTCCACCTTCGAATGAACAGTTAATAAGGTGAACGAGTGGGTCAACAAAACATTCACTACATGACATAAGCAATTTAGATGATATCCTTTCGCAGCCAGAAGACGTCTTTGGCTTCAAAGGACCTGATGATATCTGTTATCTCTCTCCTAGTAACTGGTGATAAGAAAAATGAAGATGTACACAATCCAGGCTGCACATAAGAATGAGGGAATACTGGATGAGGTTGATGCACTATTAGACACATCAATAAAGAATTTGTTAAACATGTTTGAGACCAGTTTTGGATCACTGATATCAACTCCCTTGTCATCTTTGACGGTGCGGGGGACATTACATGGAGACTGATTCTTCCCTCTACTTTCATTAACGATCTCCCACATAGTTTTGACTTTATTAGAAGGATTTTTGTATAACATCAAGCACCTTAGATGACTTAGCAAGCCTAAAACAAGACTTGTATTTCTCTCTTCAATGATAAGTAATGCTTTCTCCTCCGATCAGAAGAATCCAAATCTTTTAGCGAGAGCAATACCACTGGGAGAACCATATCTCTAAGTTTCAATTGGTGATCACTCAAGGACACTTTGCTGCGTGAGGCACCTTTGCGAACTTCTTCTTTTCTTTTCAGGAAAAGCGCTGTTCAAAATAAAAGGAGATTGAAGATTGGAATAGACGCATTTTATCATTTATAGTCCCAGCCTCGTAAACATTAGACCACGTTTCCTTGTCAATTAGATATTTGAAAATACGGATATTATCATCAGAAAACGATCGCTTGAGGATAATACTTAGGATGACTTGAGTCACTTGAAGTGGGTAGTTTGGACACTGATCACTAGTGCATGGTGATCGGACAATGCAGTAATTAAAACGGAACAACTACAAACGTCATCAGAGAGATCGGTGTAAACATGGTCAATCAGGGACTTGGAGTTTTTAAATTCCCTGGTATAAGATTTTACCTTATTTTTAAGGTCATGAGAAGCCATGGTGTAAATCAAGTCATCAACTTTACCATCAGACACAGGACAAGTCGACATTGAAGTCGCCCTACAACAATGGTTCTGATATCTGGACTTATAATTTTTTCCAGACATTCTGATAAACACCTGTAAAATGTCTCGTGCTCCTGTATTGAGGACGAAAAAGGCTGTGGCTTATAAGCAGTGATTATCAAAAATGAGGTGTTACTAAGGTGAAACCTGGCAGCAGCAAGCTCGCACCTGCCCTTCCAGACAAAAACGTGAGACATCTATTACCTCAGATTTGATTGAAGACTTACCATAAATACATACACCTCCCTCTTATGAAGAGTTTTTCGACTGTAGGCTGTGATGCCATTATATCCGTAGAAAGATGCAACTTCAAATTCAAAGTCTCTTAAATGGTGTTCCGAAAGGCAAATTATGTCTGGATCTTCAGATTCAATGAACATTTGAAAATGGTCAAACTTACTTGAAAGACCCTGAACATTATGGTGAACTATCTTTAGTTTGCAAGGTGAAACTGTGCTCAGCTACAGTGGTAGGGTCATTTGAGACAGATCCTCTAAAAAATGTTCTCCTTGGGTGATATCAGATGGACTGCAAGGAACCTCCTCGGGCAGAATTGGCTTTTTGAGGCATTTTCCTCCAAGCCAGGAATTACACTAACAGTGTCATATCCCTTTTTAAGACCGAAGGCAACAGAAAACACTTCTGAAAACAGAGTTCCTAGCTGATGGCTACCTTTTCTATTCAGATGCCTACCATCTCTGGCAAGATGTTGCTTCTTCACCCAACAATTTGCCTCAACAAACATTACACCAAAATTGTTGCACATGACATCCAGCTGATCATTAAAATCAAACAAAGCTCTATATGTTATATCAGACCTTACTAATATGCTATTAACAAAAACCATAGTATTAGGAAAATGGGTTTTGGTGGTGAACAAAAGGTCGGCCATGTCATGGAGGGCCTCACGCTTTCCATGGCCACCGTTATAGCCAGCCCCTCCATTATACCATCTTTTAAGATTGTTTGTTCCCACATGAAAAATATATGGACAGAAATTTTTTCACCAGTGTACTTCAACAATTTCTCTTTTATATCCTTAATTTTGCCACCCGGACAAAGTTCCACTATTGCTCCCTTCTTAAAGCTTATTTCACTTGCATATCGAATAATTGAGTCACCTATTAATAACACATTTTCATTAAATCTAGAGTTGTTACTTCCGTTACTCAACATCTTCGACCAACAACTCACTTTGAAGAGTAGACTGATTTTTAGTCATTGTAATAGGAGTCATTACCTGTTCTTTCTCAGTCACAGACTGAGTTTTAGTGTGGCGCATTAATTTAACATGGTCTTTTCTTGAAATTTTTTTATGCTTTGACATTGAACTTTGAGATTTTTTTTTTCCATGTTCCAGATACATTTCTTATGTAAGAAACTTGTACATCAAGTGGTTCTTGTGAACCTAAAACTACTAAACTTATTACTACATTCAAAGCGAGCTGACTGCTTTGCAACCGGCATGAGTTTTATTTCATTCCCTTTAGTTTTAGTTTTTTTTGTTTTAACTAACTTCCAGCAATTTTCTGCTGATTTCTTGAGTATTACAGGACTTACAATTTGTTCGGCATTATCACTAAAGCTATCAGCTCTTTGACAGATAGATTTTCTATTTACAGGAAGATCAACTATATCAGTTTTATTTACAGAGTCATCAGGCAAACTCGACCCATCATGGAACCATTCGAGAAATGGTTTTTGTACATGAGAACAACAAAAATAGTTGAAAATGAACTTTGCATTTAGGATTACATTTATCCCACATTCATAATCTATTGTTTTACTGAGTGCAACTAACAGAAATCAAATTGTCAGGTGGGATTTTCAAGTTGGTAACAGTTGTAAGAGCAGGAAGGTCATTAAATGTTACTAGAAGAATCTAGATGATAAGCCACTGAGTGTCTAGATTTGTCAATAAAAACAAGAAGACCAGTGAAGAAACCATTCCCCCCATTAGCCTCTACCCAGGATATTCACTGACAGCAACAAACATCCATAATTGCATGCCTGATAAGATGGAGATTTTAAAAAGAATCCAAAGCAGTGTTACTGTCTTTTTTTAATCAGATGTGACACGGAGGGGACTGTACAAATAAGCACTGACCCCAATATCACCTACACTACTTTGCATAGGGATGAGAAATAATTCATGGATGAGTATTATTCATCTAACGCATTTATCAGTTGTCCATTTTGTTTTATGATTAGAAATTTCTTTCTTTGCTAAATCAAAACATTTAGGTTTCAGATTTCTCTATACATTTTATTTTTGGTTTTTCATTTTTTCAAAACTTAAGAGTCTTAAATACTATTAGACCTGTCATCTAACTTAAGCTTGTAAGAGTCTTTTTCGGACAGTGATGGATGAGATGTTTGCAGATTCCCGGCTGTCTCAGAGAAGGCCTGCAGAGTCCTCAATGCGCTGGCCTCAGTGAACGCATATTCTGACGCTGCTTGGTCCTGGATTCTGAAAGTACGTATCCTTTTTCCTCCTGTCTTACGTCCTTCTCATAAAATTGAGTATTTTGACCTCTAGCAAACGTTTCACTTTCTGCACTTAGAGCCTGGAGGATTCGTCCTGTTTTTATTTTTTACACTCCACATTTAAAAGGTCCCCATAAAAAAACGAAGCAAACTGGTAATATGTACAAATAATGCTTCAAAATCAACGTCAGGATTGTTGGCAGCAGAGAATATTCAATTCTCCCCGACAGAGTAAAGTAGGAATTTCTTGCCTGGTTTATCATCCGTGCAATGGAGTTTCATTAAATAATATTCCTCCTCATCATATATAATAAAAATGGTAAATTAATGGAAAATTTTAAGTTCAAGAAAATTGAGTTTTTGGCCACTTGAGCGTATGTCCGGTATAGCTACTGTGTATTTCACTGATTCCAGAACCCCAGGGGCTATACTCAATTTACCGAAAACAAAGGCAATTGAAACAAGCCAACGTTCAGGAACAGGGTTTAAAAACAATTAAGGGACAGGTTAAAAAATAAAAAAGTAATTAAGGACTCTTATAAATTCTTGCCACATTTGGAGCCAGTCACCTTATCAAATGTAGCTATATGATATTCATAATCAGTTAACAGAAACTAAACACTGATAAGTTCAGTTATATCCAAGATTCAGTTTATAAGAGTTTTTCTTGTCTTAAACAGGTCACTGGGCTTTCCAAAAATGTTATTGTTAGTGGTTTAAATATATGTCAAAAACTTCAAATTCCAACTGTTAATCTTTCAAACTAATTGAGATTATGTGAATGAAGTCAGTACAAAATTAAGTTTTTTTAATAATAAGAGTGAGGTTATGTTATGAGAAGACTTATACAATTTTAAAACTTCAATTAAAACATAGATCTTACAGTCCAAGTCCATGTCTTCAAAGGATGTCCACTATAGTGAAATATTCACAAAAAACACAGAAATTAATAGAGACCAAATTGGAAAACTAAAATTTTATTATAATTACTTAAAATTAGACACACCACATTATAAGAGCCTTGTCAGGTTTCAAAACCTGTTTACCCCCTTATTACACCTGTACACCTGTTACACCTTAAACCATCATGCATTGATTCAGGCTACAACGTTAGGGCGAACATTAAACACACATAACCTTCACGAACATTGCATTTAGGTAAGATTTTTAAGGAGAATTCTGTGATAGATTTTTGGGTATTTTGC
>NW_025785534.1:0-20972 GCF_021130785.1 Homalodisca vitripennis
ACCAATTCATAACATTGTTGGAACAGCTTATATGAATAATTCGTAGTACATCCATTGCTCCAATAAACAGTACCAATCGTTATGAACATTGGACAACACAGATATATCGGGTGTCATGTTTTTTGCCAGAACCAGTGTAAAGAACCCTGACGCCAGCCACTGTTGACGCGACTGTCTGGAGACACCCCTCCCTCCCACTCACTGTAAACTTTACTGTTTGAAAACATAAACATATTTACCTCTTAGCATACTGAGGTTATAACAAGCATTCCGTTACTATACAAGGTAACAGTAAGCCACACGATGTATCACGTAAATGCCTTCGATAAGATTGCATGCTTATTGTCAAATCAATATCTAATTTTATTATCTAGATGTCCGGTGGATAGTTCGACATACATGACGTCATAAAGAAATAACATGTTAGTCCTCGGCTGACTAACGACATATTTGGTTAGCCTTCTGAGTAATGGGTTTCTTTAACGCCCACCTAATACCATAGTAGGAAATGTACCCTCATAGAAGTAATTCTTGTCTATTTAAAAAATGAATGTCATTTGAAAAGTGTAAAGATGAAATCTTTCTCGAGATATTTTTCCACATGTACATTCACATTTTTCTGATTTCAGTTTAAGTGGGCATTTTAATACTCAGCAGTCATAAAATACAATACAATTACATACGTACAATATATGTACACATTACATTGTTGTGTACATTACACCTACAATTACACAATCATGAAATCAATGAAATACAACAAAACTACGGACTGTATAAAAAATTATAGGAAAACTGAGATGTTGCATATTTGAAGTCCCAGCGTTCTCAGAATACAAGCGTAGAGTATAACCAAGAGTAAGATGTTATTATTTATAGCCAGTAAAAACCGTAAAATGCTAAAGCCGCGTGTGAGGACGCGTCAGCAATCTTAGGCACAACCTGACTTTGGACTTTTTTGGACGTTAACATTTCTTCACTGGTTTTTGGCAATATATAATAAATAATATCTCACTTCATATTATTTTCTCAGTAACATAAAGCTCTGTACTAATTAAGTCCTACAGCAAACTTTAATCTTATTGTGGAGTTAAAAGTTGATATTTTAATGACTCCGAATTGTTTTATTGTCTTATACGGGAAGAAACACACCAGTATTTTAAATTAAGAAGTTTAAAGTCTTATTAACATTACTAAATATGCCTAAATAACAAGTCTTAGAAGAGGTATCCAATACTTTTAATTGTTAATTATTCATTTAAACAGATTATATTATTTAAAGAATTTATAATTTCTCCTAATTATATAGGTACTAAAATATATTTTTATGATGTAAATAATAAAATTCCTACTAAAAAAAAATACTTTGGACGTGCATTAATGTAAATACAAAAATCAATAAATAAACCAAAGTTTTTACAACTAATTATAGTGTTTTCCCCGTTTTCAAAATATGGTTTATCCTTATTTGTACTTAATATGCAAAATTAGATAATTAAAATTTTAATCGTCAACAAGTATTGTGTTGGTAAAAGGCTTTATGCTAGGCAGCTTAGGATTCAGTTTTGGTATTATGTTAACTTAAATGTATTATGTTACATTCAATGTACATACCCAATACTTACATAACATTATTTACATAAGCATTATTAGCAACGTGTTCAGCCTAGTTATAAGTAATCCTCGAAATGTAAAATTTTGAATCAATTCGTTATTCTTTAAAATTATTATCATTAGAGAATGTGAAATAATTACTGCACTAATATAAATTTAATATATGTAACTGTATGACTAAAATCGGATTTAGGCAGCATAATCTTGATTTACATTCAAAATAGATTAAAAAATGAAATGGGAATCATCAAAATAACGTGATTTACATTGTGAAATGGTCTCACGTCTTCCTTCGCCACAAGCTGTTTAAACAGTGAAAACTGCTTGTGCCTGTCACGCTAAATCAAGAGGTATAACTTAATAATGTTACAATCATTTCTCCGTCAGGGCGTAAAGCAGCGTTAGGCGGGAAAAGTTCGCTCAATATATCAATTATTACTGATTCTCACTTTGAAGGGTTTTATCTGAAAAGATAAAAATGAACACACGTAAGTCAAATATGTTTTATTAACAGGATAACACGTCTTTATTTTGTGTAAGGGAATTCGTACCTTTCACATTGCAGTTAAAATCTTGTAACTTTGATATACGTTTTCACGACAACTATTTAAGTTATTAATTTGGAATTTGTATTAAATAGATTTAGTATCCATTCAAACATATTAATCCGTGAAGGAAACAGGATTTTTCCGGGCATTTTCCATCGTTCAGTGAAACAAGAAATCAGTAACACTACGTTTCGAGATCTGCAATCTGATCTCTTCTTCAGGTCGATCACATTGAAGATCTCGAAACGTAGTGAAACTGATTTATTGTTTCACTGAACGATGGCAAATTTCCGGAAAAATCGTGTTTCCTTCACAATCCTTCCATCGTCAAAAATAACCTTCAAACAAAGAATATTACTCCGTGGTTTTCAAAATAAGTTATTCAAATAAAGATTTTTAAAACTTTTACAAAAAACTTAAAGACAGTAAATATTATTCTGTCTAATTTAACAAATGTTAAAGTAAATTGTACAGAAGGAAGAGAAATGACGGGTAAAACTTTGGAAGCCCTATTCGAAACACATAGTTTTTTCTCAGGCTCAATACCCAAAAGCCTTAAAATTTTACATTAGGTAATATAGCTGCTATTGAGTGATGCAAACTGCAACGTGAACTCCGGAACAAAGGGTTTCTAAGCTAAAAACATTATTATTTATCAACCTACTCAAAATTACGTTATTTAATTACTCGTAGGGGTTTTGAGTTTTAATATTTAAATTATTTAGGTTCGGCCAAGACTTCAAAGACGGGATTCTTAGGGCACTTGCTTATTATCCGGAGACCACTATTCTACGAGTTTTTCTAATCGGCGACAAAAATAAGTTACAGTATTAAAATAATATACTTTATTTAAAAATAATTACAAATTTACGACACTGCAATGAATAACAATATAAATGTACGTGGATGATATAAGTTAAACACATTAAAAGTGTAATTTGTCACGTTGGCCAACCTTCAAGAATATCGAGAAAAAAATACAAGTTATTCCTGCTTATGTGTAGATAGACGTCATAAATACACAAACAGTCCTAAACAACAGTTGTAAAAATGTTTTATCTTCCAAATTGTTTACATATATGCCAACATTATTGTAAAAAGCCTATTTTAATGTATTAAAATCAAAACAAATTATTATTTTGTTTATTTTAAACGGTTTCAAACCCCAAAATATACTACCTATTACATAATGAATTTATTTTTAAAGAAGATAAAGAATTCCTATACTTGCAGTTTTATTTAAAGAAATGGAATGTTTATTAGCTTAAAATCTCAAAAGGCACCTCTGAATTATTTTTATATATCTCTAAAATATTTTACTTCATCTAAATTTTATCTTTTTATCTTAACTATATAAATTGCCATCCCACGAATTTATAACACGATTTACTCTGTTTGCAAAATTAAATTTTTATCAAAATACGTAAGGAAAAATGTTTAATGGGTATAAAATATTTCTTTGACGGTTTAACACGTTTAAGTATATCATGATATGTACTTCTTTTAAAAACGTAAAATTAGGTATTTAAATCAAAGTTAATGTTTTCAAATGACACTCGTCTGAATTAAATAGTAAAATAAAACAGTTCAGTGACAAATGAATCCCAGATCATGAGAACAGGAAATGACTTTGACGTAAAAAAGAAAGATAATATGAGCGATAGTACAAATTAAAAAGGTTTGATGACATAGTTTTCCTTGGATGTTTATCTAGTAATAACGTTAGTTACTAAAAAATAATCTCTTTGGTGGTAGGAGACGGTCATGTGAGAAAATGACTGTTTATTTTCTGTCGATTTTTAAACTACCTTTAATATAAGGTATAGGTCTGCGTCATTATTTTGGAGCTCATAAAAAATTACTTCAATTTAACCTAGAAGCATCGATTAGAACTTATAAATTTTAAACTGATTCTTTTTAGAAATTATAGGGTCTCTCTTCAAATTTAATGAAATATATTTTACGTAATGTAATATCTTCCAGAATTTAGCTCTTACATTAAGATTAACAAAATTTGAAATGAATGTTCACTTTTAAAAAATTTGTTTGATACACAGCCACAGATTAAACTAAAATATAATTCTCTACTCTAAAAAACTAGTTTGTTCTATGATAATCTATATTTAAGAATAACTATCCTCATATTAGCTATAGGCCCTTTAGAATTGGTAAATTTAAGCCAAGAAGGTTTAAGTGATGGTGATTGATTTTAACAAGGCTAATGTTGGATTACAAATATATTTTGGGGTACTTTAACTATGGGTATTCCGATTACATTCGGATATTAAATATGGTTCAGACCCACTGCATAGATAAAAATCCTATAAAACCGGTAATATTCAAAAACTTTAAATATCATGTTTCAAATAAGCAGTGGCAAAACTAATTTCTTTCATTTGTTCTTTGATATGGTTACTAGTAAATCACTAGTTCTTCTTCAAATATAATTCCTGGAGTGAAACACTTCTTTCCCACTATAAAGCTTATAATGTTTCCTTCAAAAACCCTCTATCACTCATTGTTTTAGGCTACGAAATAGAATTACACAACTGTACTTGAAACTTGCCAAGAGGGTGACAGTGCAAGACATTTGCTGCTAATGGCAAAACCTATTGCTGTAACATCGCTGCAGACTTATCTAAACATAATTGCACTTATCTAAACAGATGTACTCTGCACTGAGTTTGAGGAAGCGACATGAATTATAAATGTTACTCTCTTCAGTACCCAATGCTCTGATATTGGATTTGAAACATTTGTGCGGCTGTAAAACGATACGTCTTTGTTTTGAAATGTAACTGAGAACAAAGAAAAAGAAATCGTTTCATTTTTTACTTACACAATACTGGAAGAAGAATTGAGTATAAAAGTTTTATAAATGTAAAAGTGATCCGATTTTGTTCCTTATAACTTTTACAAAAACTGTTAATATATTATTGTTTGTTTAGACGCCTCACCTTTTATTATGGAAATGTTTTCGATAAAATCTATATTGTTAGATTTATTTAGGCTGCTAAATCTTGACATTCAACTAAAGTTATAACTTTATTTTATTGTTCGACACATTTTGGGAAGTTCTTTACTGTGTATATTTGCAAGAAAACTTAAATAAGACATGTATCATAGATTTCTATTCAACAATAAACGTACAAGAATGTATAAAAATATATTATAGCATTTTGCATAGGTTTTGATGACTAAAGTGAGTAATGTTAAACATCGCTCATAATTATGATCGTTAATATAATTAACTAATTAGATCGATTGTATAAACTATGAGGTCTAAAACCCAGATTAAAATAAAAGAGAGGCAAAATAGTCTGAATAGGATCCTTTGGGGATCGAAAACTTTATCTATTATAAGTTACATGATGAGTATGTGCTATTATTATAAATTCAGTATAGCAGGAAGTAATATCAAGAGGATACTAATGTCGAAAACTAGATTGATTATTATTGGTTGCCTCTTTACTCAAATAAGCAGTTATCTTGTATAAAAATGAACGATATATCATTCCGTTCTGTATAATGTTAAATAGTATTTTCCGAACTGTTAGAAAGATACAGTATATTTAGTTAAGTTAGAAGAGAAGTAGTTTAGGTCCGCCTCTAAGGTTAAAAAAACAGGAAATTCCTCAAGGTACATTACTGGTTCCTCTACTCTTTTTTATGTTTATTATTTGTTTACCCCCTATATACACAGTATACGAAGAGTGGAACATCATTTTGTAACGCTGTATGCGTTCTGTCTTTCACCACCACTTTCGTACTTTACCACCATTAAAAATGAGAAGAAAAGTGTCAATGACCATCTATTTCTTCTTCTTGCTATTCAATATGCACCTTTCATCTGGTCTACGGTATCAACAAATCCCTTGTATTTGTTATAACAGGTGAGCATAATAGGCTTGTATTTTTCAGTAGTGTCTTCATCCAACGCATCCGTATGGTGAAATGTAGAAAGCAGCGACACAACTTTATTTTTTTCGGGACATAAAAAAGCAAAGTCATGTCATCTTGGTAACCAAACAAACCGCTGCCAATAGGCCTTCTTGACTTTTTAGTTAATAAAACGTGGGAGGGATTACACGTTTATTCTTCTTCAGTGTGCACGTAAAAAGTGAGAGAGTGGGTTATTCCCCGGAGTTTCCTTCATGCCATAGGAAATGGAAAACCGGTACCAGTTTATCTACGGTTACATGTCGCCCTGTTCCAGAAATCGGAGTGAATGAAGGCGTTACAGGCAACATCTTTAGCCAAGCATTGCTAAGATTGTATGGGCCAATGGGTAGTTGCTTAAACCCACAATAAATTTCTAAATTACTGGTATTACATACGTTCTTGGCATTCACACAGTGCAAAGAATCTTGAATATCCATAACGAGCGGGGCTTGTTTAGGGAGTGTACTGTCTGAAACTTACAAACTACCAGCGGAAAGCCTCGAGCATCTCGTGTCTACCAGTCACATTAGGCCTGTAAATATTTTCTAACCAATCTATTAAATCAAACTCCTGGAAAACCTCTCGGGATGGGAGCCAAATTTGTCCTGTGTCATTCCCTCTGCCTCCTAGTTCATTATGTCAATACGAAACGGTGTACTCTAAGGAGGAAACTTGAAGCGCCTGAGAGACATTGGGGCTCGAACGAGAGTTCTCACTGATCCCCACTCCGAAGTCCATTCATACCTATCCCATAAGTCTTCTTTCTAAGGTTGGTATGTGAAGACTTTAACATTCCCCGCCAAGTACAGCAACCCTAAGGACGGGAGCCTATGGATCTCATCTCTATCCGTTGGGCTTTGCATCTCGTTGCACGGTTATAGTACCTGACTATTTTTGTCAACTCCATATCATTGGTATAAATGGGACAATTTTTGTCAACTAAGACTGGAAGATCAATAGAGAAAAAATAGCCTTTTTTTTTCTAACTTTTCAAGAGGTGATTTATTTGCTCAGCTACAGCTTCCCCTTTTGGAACAATGGCAAGCGCACACATGATTCGTTCACCACGGAATAATGTTATGGTGTTGAATTTGGTCCGCGTAGTTTAGCAAAATTCATGCTGTATATTCCATCTAGTCACTAAATCCTTTCCAAGGAGTAAAGTTATGATTTTCCTCAGTAATCTCTTCTTTTCTCTTTCTGACACATCCTCCTAAAGATGTTTTCTGAGCTGGTTCCATGGTCACCTTGTTCAACTATTCATCATCAGATTGGTCAGTTCCTTCATCTCCCAATAACGACTTTCCACCCACCTATATTTCAATATAAGGGGGGTTATTTTCCAAGGATTGGCAAAACAGTTGCCCATGCCTTCTTACGAAAGCTTGGTTCTGTCCTTCCTCTGCCTACACGTTCTAGTTCCCTTTCTTATCCTGTTTTTTTTCTTTCTCTAATTCACTACAACTAATTAAGATGGTCAAGGTAAACGTCTTGCGCTCGTTTTATCATCCATTTTTACTTAATTATAAACATACAGACCACCAAAAAAATATTGAGTATTATAAATAACTAAACACCCAAACTGAAAAATTTATTCACGGTTTCAAGTCGCATGGCGCCGACATCCAATGACCCGTACAAAGAGTTACACTGTTGGTTGCGGCGTCGTGGTGGGAGTACAAAAAAGACCGCGCATACTCACAAAATAGACGCCGCACGATGCCACAAGAACCTTGAGGCAAACTAGCGAAATGGGTTGACTAGGGAGTGGGAGGGCGGTTAGTGGGGAAGCGATATGCGAAAGTGGTAGGGAGTTGCATGGGTAAAAACTAAACTTTATACAAAACTCAAAATAAATTTCTTGCGGGAGCTTCTTGAACACCTCACCCCCACGCGAACCTATGGGAAGGGTTAAAAAAAATGTAATTATTTTTGACATCTTAAGTTTTAATTTAACGTTTCATAAACGATTTTTAATCTAACGATCATGAGAATGTAGGCATGTTAGATGTTGGCGTTATCGTTATTAGAAATTTGTTTCTGTGTACGGAAGTAATGGTTTTCTTGTTTAAAACAAAACGGTATAATAATACCTTATTTATGTTTTTAAACCTTTTCTCGTACTAAAATATCCAGACACACCCACCTCGGGCCAGTTTCATCTTTGTTTATTAGTTTGATGCTTTCTAATTTTAAATAGTTTGACCGATTACATTCCTTTAAGGTAACAATGATAGGAAGATGCCCTTAGAAATATTTTAAATAAGAAAACAAAATTTTTTTATGTTTACATTCTTGTCTACTGTAGTACAACAAGTTTTCTTAAGCCTTTTATAGAGACGTCGTTAATTGTTTGATTTTCGTCCTTTTAGCTAATTTATTCCATTACTTTTCATGCAAGTACATAATTTCTCTATACAACATTAAAACACACAACACTATAGATTTTCACCTAGATGATAAAACAAGGAAAAATGTATGTATTTATACCCATTGATCGACATTATAAGCATTTGAGAATGTATAACATTCCTGCTTAAAAATATCAAAAACTTTTTCATAGGCACGTGGTCAAATCCCAGTGCCTTTATTGAGTCATATTTTGCATCAGTATGGGGGGGGGACTACTTATAACTTCAGAAACGGTTAATATCAGAATTTTAAACATTTCGTATTGGCTCAAATATACGTAAGATATAAATTTCCTGTGGGGGAAAGCCCAAAACACATTAACTGCTTCAACATTTGCTGCATGGGAGTATAGGAGGGAGTACATTAAAGTGAGTATAAAATTTCTCCTAGAACGTAATTGGAATTAAATAAATATTTAAATTTCTTTTTTAATATCTAACTATTAGATTTATTTTAGGGGTTTATCTTATAGATCTTCTTACAATTGTTGACTTCGCGGTGTTCGGCACCCTTTCGATGGTTAATTGTTATTCAGCAAATTCATTAGTACAAAAAGTTAGACAGCAAGCCTGGACACTAGCTGTGTGAGTGTGAAGTAGGCCCTCAAGGTAATAGTGGACTTCCCTTTGATACAACCTTACGGGGAATAGGCTGTCCTACACCTCAGGGGCTAAGGCTTCAATGGTCATCCATTGGATAGACTATAAAGCGAGGCAGTTGAACTAGTCTGCTCCTCTGAAACGATTTACTTTAAGGTTTTTACATGATTAAATATTCATTTGCGAAGTCATTTTTTTATGAATAATAATATATTTATTGTAATTTTCAATTATTTAATACAGTATTTTAACAGTTCCCAGTTTCGCGTTCATATTGAGAATTTAAAATTTGTTGTTTCCGTTGTTAGCTAACTGTTGATGAGGTGAATAATTTGAAAATAGTTAATTTCTGGTTGTCTGTCCATCGCATGGAGCTATCTAGAGAACAAACTGTCCCTGCAGGACTTGAAAATGTTGCACTTAACTTAATTTCCAATTTTACAATTTTATAGATAAATGTTTATATACAATTTACAATTTAATTTGTGAGGAATCTTTTATAATCAGTACATTTTTTAGAGAGAAATATGTTATACTTTTTAGGCACGGATTCACTCCAAACTTATCCTCGAACAATTACGACATATTTATCGGAGTAATAATTTGTAAACGTTCGCGACCCACGTGTTAGAAAATATAATAATTTGGAAACATAATACCTTGGAGTAGACCTTTCTTATTGGCATTCTCAAGTTAAAAGGAACATAGAGTACAGTATTGTGTTCACATAAATAAAAGAGCACAAATTATCTCATACGGGCCCCGGTCTAATTGACATAGCTAGGTTTGTATAAGCTGTCTTTGTTTCATTTCTTGTTTGATGATATTTCGGTTCTTAAAATTGAGGATCGTTTGTCTTAAAAGCGACAAAACATTTATGTGCATTTATAAATTCATACTTAAAATACGAAATTAACTTATACCAAAACTCTCTTGAGGGAAAAACAAATACCTATAAATATATACAGTGGCGTATATATTTATATATAGTATATATATATTATTTTATATAACATTATATATTTATATTTAAATATATAGGTCGTTTAAACCAATGTGGGCGTGAAGATATAGTTGTGCCCCTTTTTATACCACATTTATAGTGGAACAACTCGGTCGAGATTGAATTTTAACAGTAAATCCTCCTTGATAATAATCAGAGACCACATAAAGTATGCATATTTTTAATGTCGTGCCTTAGATGACATAAAGCTATGATAAAAGGTTCATAGTACCTTTTTTATACCTTAAACATGATTATTTTATTAACCTTATTCGTGCATTTCAGTGCTTTGTTAATTATTCTTTAGTTTTTACCAATTTTGTTAAAATTGCAGAAGGCACCTGGGTAAATAAGCTGGGTCTCCCCAACACTTTTTTTAAAGTAAAAGATATTTAGAGCATGTGGTTTAGGGTTATAATGTGTATGTTATTTGGTTGTGTGAGTCCGAGGGTTAGTCGTTAATCATCCTTAATTAATCGCTGTGGTGTCAAGCTCGCTCTACGAGACCACAGTCCGTATATGGTATGTTACGAAGCTTGCGAAGAACTAACCGAATTTGCCCATTAACAACGAACCAACTCTGGTTACACTCTAGTGTACACGCTTCATACATTACTATATGTATTGTATATACAGGAACAATATTAACACTATTTTTCGATTTCTGTAATATGATATCTTACTCAGGTGGATAACACAAACTAACAAACAGACAAGAAAGTAAAGTTAATCATATTTATGTGTTTCCTTATTCGATAGTCCATAATTCTCACACATTTACTTATTATGGTCATTAAATATTGCATTACTAGAAATGATCGATAAATACATGGATTGATGTTCAATGATAATTTCTACTAGTATGATGGGTACCAAAATAGGATATCTATACTATAAAGGAACGTTTTCTCTAAGTGCGGAGGAAATTTCTCTGTTTATAAATTGAGAGGTAATGTAAACTACAAGCACGTTATTTTCCAACAATTTGCTATCAATTATATGTATTTATGTCATTCAAATACTGCCATAAAATTTTTTGCTGCAGGCTAGGCTTATACAGTATTTGATGACACATGTTTAAGCATTTCATCGTTTATGATATTAAGGGGACCCGGGTAGGTCCTAATGCTGCGCATGTTAAATTTGCATATTTGGTGCACACTTTTCCTCAGAAAGTACTAAAGCTACATACATGAGATTTATACCACATGTTATATTGGCATATTGAACTACACTTTAAAGCAGGATTTTATCTTTTGACGTGACAACGTCTTAAAATTAGGTTGCGGCTCGGAGTCACTCTTGAAAAAGTGTAACGCCCGGTAACGTTACGATGCCCGACGCAGTGGGTCCGCCGCACGGGATCCGCACGAGATAAATCAGATAACTGTGGGTCCACCGCACGGGATAAAGCAGATAACTTTGTTTATTCGTGAAAATGTTGGAGTGCTTAGAATTCGTCATTTACAACAACTACAACAATAAAGGTTAAATAATTGTACACTTGATATTTCATTATCGTAAACTATGATTGATTGATTAATTGTTAGATTGACTCAAAAGTTGAGAAAAAACTGAGTTTATAGGTTATGTCATACTATTGACAAATGTTGATAGTGATAAAGTAAATTATTAGTTTAAATCACTCTGCAATCATGCGTAATTCAGTCGATTGAGAAGAAACAGCGCGTATTGCTAGTCAAACAGTTTAAAATAACAAATTATAACCTCCTAACCTGTCATAACAGTGCGACCAAACAAAACGAACTAAACCGACCAATCACCACGCGTGGGAGTTAGAATCTTAACTGTGTTTAGCAAGAATTTCAAATTCCAATTTTTAGTAAAGTGTTTTATTATCAATTTTACCATTTAAACAATAACAAATTTTAATTAATTTCAAATTATGTACAATGTTATAGTAAACAAAATATAATTCTAGTAGTTTAAAATTTGGTGCAATTTCTTATTTTCGATTCAATTCCCTTGTTCCTATTGTTCAATTTAATAATATTCATATCAATAAATAGTTCTACCGAGAAAAAGACGTTGTCACGGTAAAATCTTCGCGCCGTAAAACCGACTTTACAAGCAACCATTCTTTTTTTAAATGTTATTTTTCAAGTTATGATTTTTTTCCAACGTGCTTTTTCGTGACTTTTTTTTCAAACAGAAAAAATTATAACTTGAAAAATAAAGCTGAAAAAATAAATCCCTGCTTTTAAAGTGTAGTTCAATATGCATATAACATGTGGTAAAAATTTCATCAATGTAGCTGTAGTACTTTCTGAGAAAAGTGTCGCTACCAAGTTTCAAAAATAGTGTTTTTCGAGAATCGCCAATTAAAGTAGGCCTACTTTTTAAACAACGTGTAATCATAAACCTTTATTGATTTAAACAGAGACCGGCTCCATAACTTTGGGTCATCTGGGTCTTCTTATTTGTCTTCCAGCTTTCTTTTACTCGATCTTTTCTTCTGTCCTTGCTTGTTTACTAATTTCAGATGCTGCTCGAAGCGAATCAAATAGCCTACACTTAATCGGCTAGTTTCATTGCTGCTACTGTATTTTCCCCCACACTGATTCCATCCACACTTTTGCAAGCACTTGACACTATGGTTTAACTGTCCAGAGTTGAAGGTAGCAACATGACAGCAATCATACACCCTAAAGCTAAAGTGAAGAGTTTTCAAACAAAACCACAAACCCGGTTTTTAGGAGTCTTGACCAAATGACGTGGTTGGCGCTTTCATTAGGATTTTGAGTATGCCCATGAATTGAATTGAATTGAATTGAATCATAATTTAATTTCCAAACAATATTTACCATGCTTGCAAATTTACTATAAAATTTATATTGTCTGATTACTATACTAGTTAAAATTTTTACATAAAAACATTATACATAAAAATATTATACAGATCTAATTTAAAAAGTGGCCTAGGAAAGGCCTAATGAAGGCAGAACCTTTCCATGTAGTTTAGGGATCTGATAAGCTCTTGAAAACAGGCTTTAAAAACTCCTTAAAAGGCTCTAGGGATACTGGATCTATGAGTGTAATTTCTCTAGTTTAGCAATAGACTTATTCTATTTACTGCTGTGTTTTTGTATTGACGCAAACACATCACGTGAATTTACGGGTATGGATAGACAAAACTATGTTATTTTTTTTAAACTTTCTAGTAGCCAAAAAGAAATTGTGGTTAAATTTTAAAATGTGCGTAAAGAACCAAGCTAAAAGAAATAAAAAAATATAAACGAGAAAATTGATAATTTTTTTTTATTTCACCTACTACCACGGTTCCCCTTAAGTGGAACAAACGTATTTATATACCGGATATAATACAGTGTTTGGTCATGAATTCACGTAAAAAATACGGAAATAAAATAAATATATGTTACTGTTACATGCAAACTACCTAGTGAATGTAGTAATTTTATTTTACTTTTATTACTTTTTTCATTTTATTTTTATTATTAAAGAACATCTACTATAATCAAAATGTTTCTTTAGGTAGTAGAATTTGCAAAATTAATTAAAAATGCGTTTGAAATAAATCAGGAAAACCCAAAGCAATTTATAAAATATTAGGAATATAATTATTTATTGTATTTCATAGCAATGCCAAAATAATTGAGTTACTTTCCGGGCTGGAATTAAGGTTTCAGCAGTCACTGACAAGCTACTCACCTAAAAAAAATAAAGAACCCATTAGGTTGCTAATTGATCCATCTATTTATCTGACTACCGACGAGTGCCTGTTGTCCTCTTATATAGCGTTTCAGTCTTCACCAGCTCATTTACATAATGTCTGCTTGCCAGATTTACACTGTAACAAGTGTGGGGAGAAGCAGGCGTGTAACAAGTGTGGTGTTAGCAGCAACCAACGAGCCACTAGTAATCACCAGAAAAATTTATTCTAATACCCTGATATCTAATGAGGAAGCTTCAATCACAAACAACCTTCATACCCAAAAATAAGGTATGTTCTAGCCTCAGTATAAAAAACTACTAACCGATGTATGTTGTATTAAAAATACCAATCGATGAAAAAAAATCCGTTCCCTCTAGATTTTTTAAATAGACCACCTCAACACCAATACATATCTTGTTAAAAATATTTAATATAATGTTTGTTGGTTTACATTCTCATTTAGTCCGGTGTATTATGTTGGTTTGTATTATGTATTTAATATACATGGTAAAGGTACTATAACAAGTTGTTTTTTAACGGTTGTTCACTACATTGCATTGTAATATTGTTTTGTACTTTAATTTACTTTATTTGTTTTTTTTATGTATAAACAATGTTATTACTAACAACCGAGCATATATTGAATGAGATGAATTGAACATATTTTATTTCATTCTATTTCCTAATAGATAATAAAGATCTCAAACATATATGCAAAAGACAGGAAAATGATCTCCATATGGTTCGTAGATTCCTGTGTACCTGTGTGTTGGAGATCGAGACGCACATTAGTCAGCGATGAATATGTACTCAGCAAAACATTAATACGTTAATGTAAAATCTATCTTATTGGGACGAGAAAAAAAAAAAACAACGTAATGACAACATAAAATGCAAAACTTATGTAGTACTTTGTAGTATAAACAGAAAAATGAAAAATCAGCTACATACAACGCAAGGTGTTTTGACAATAAGATGTTGCCCAACCAGTGTAACAAAACAGCAGAAATTATAATGTGACTAATGGACTGGTTTAATAAAATTTCATTTCAAAACCAATATAAACTTTATTTATCCTAAGATTAAAAAACATTGTATTCTGTTTAATATAAGGGTCGGAATCCTCTCACACACTTATACACTTAACGACACACATAACCCAACATAATCTCATCACATCTTCTCTCACTCTCTCTCTCACTCTCTCTCTCTCTCCTCGTCCATCTCATCTCTCTCTCTCTCTCTACTCTCTCTCTCTCCTCTCTCTCTCTACCTCCTCTCTCCCACTGGTCTCTCCTCTCTCTCTCTCTCTCTCTCGTCTCACTCCTTCTCGTCTCTCCTCTCTCTTCCACCCGTCTCCCTCTCTCTGCATCCGTCTCTCTCATCCTCTCTCTCTCTCTCTCTCTCTCTCTCGCTCATCTCTCTCGAACTCTCTCTCTTCTCTCTCTCTCTCTGCTCTCTCCTCCCTCTCTCATCTCTCCTCTCTCTCCTCTCGCTCTCTCTCGTCTCTCTCCTCTCTCTCGTCTCTCTCTCTTCACTCTCGTCTCTCTCTCTCTCTCTCTCTCTCTCTCTCCTCTCGTCTCTCATCATCTCTCTCTCTCTCTCCTCCTCTCTCTCTCTCTCTCTCTCTCTACTCTCTTCCTTGGTACTCGTCTCTCTCTCTCTCTCTCTCTCCTCTCTCTCGTCATCTCGTCTCTCTCGTCTCTCTCCGTCACGTCTCTCTCTCTCTCTCTCGTCTCTCTCTCTCTCTACTCTCCTTCTTCTCTCTCTCTCCTCTCTCTCTCTCTCTCTCTCGTCCTCTCTCTCTCATCCTCTCCTCTAGACTCTCTCTCTCTCTCATCTCTCTCTCTCTCTCCTCACTCTCTCTCTCTCTCTCTCGGTCCTCTCTCTCTCTCTCTCTCTCTTCTCTCTCTCTCTCCAACTCTCTGCTCTCTCTCTCCTCTCTCTCTCTCCTCATCTCTCTGCTTCTCTCTCGTCCTCTCCTCCGTCTCGCATCTCCCCTCTCTCTCTCTCGTCCTCTCTCTCACCTCTCTCTCTCTCTCTTCTTCTCTCTCTCTTCTCTCTCTCTCTCATCTCCTCCTCTCTCTCCTCTCTCTCCTCTGCTCGTCTCTCTCATCTCTCTCTCTACACAGTTATATTAATTACATCTAAAAATTTATGGAAATGTTCTAAATGTTTTAAAAGCTAAATCTGTTTCGTAATGATGAGAACACCAGTAAACTCCAATAATGTGAAAAAAATAAACCTATCGTATTCCACTGGTCGTAATATCTGATTTCGGAAGCCACAAATTCGAAGGTGGAACGAAACGAAAAAGATATTGCCGTAAATGTAGAAAGGGTTTTTCTCATCATAACTCATACAGAGCGAGGTGTGTAAAAGTGGTAACTTTTCTTATCATTTTAAATAGTGTTCAATAAATAAAGACGAATATGGCAAGTTTCAAAATAAATGGGTGTGTGAAAACTGTGACTACAGGAGACAGGATTATTCATGAGATAGAAAATGTCGCATACACAAACAGAACAGGCAGGAGTAACTTTGCCTAGAGATTCTAACAGAAATGGAAGCGTTCAAGATTAGAAAGTTGCTTGAAAGTAATAAAATAATTTTACTGACAACTTAAACAGTTACTCTGAGTGGGTGCAGGAAAACTCTGAAAGAATTAAGTCAATAGACATGAAATGTTATATAGCACAAAACATTACAAAGGTAAATTGAAATTATACGTCTAATAGGAAAATTGTAGACCTTAAAAAAGAACATATGAGCAGCTGACTAGAAAAAGTAGTTGAGTTGGAACAGTCATTAAGGGACAATACTGGGTCTGGGAGCGAATATATGGTGTAGACCGTACAACACAAGGACGAAGGACATAATAAACCAATTGTAAGCCAATATTTCTAAGGTAATTTATAGGATTCGATTTTGGGTCTGACAATGATTGACAATTGTTATAGAATAAAAAGTTCTGCAGCGGGCCCCGCTAAACCAGGGATCTATTGTGGTTAAAATTCCTGAGAGAAAAACTGGATAAGGGAACGGTTTTATTTTGATGCGGCGGAATGAAGCGGAATTGTAAATACTCGTGTATGACCTTGGGTTCGATGGGAGGGGAGGCCTCATCTGTGTACATAAATGAAAGTCTGACTCAAGATAAGGCGCAAGCTGTTGAATGACTGCTAGAAGTAGCCCAACGGAGAAAAACAATATACATTTATTTGGGTGAAAAATGGACGTGTATCTTTTCTTCGGAAAAATCAAGGAGACAGGGTAGGTAGTTGTCGACAGTTTGGGTGACGTTGAAAAAATTAAGCGTGATGTCATATCTGGTTTTCAGGGTGTTAATTTTTATGTGTGTAGTGTTAAAATGGGTGTTTTATATTATTTTCTTTGTCTTGTTTTGTCTAATGTATTATTTCGGGTTATGTTTATTATGTAAATGTTGATGGGGTAGTAGTCAGTAATAGGGTTGTAAAACTTTCATTTGTTTGTATCAATGAACAAGTAGTTTAGAATTTGGGGGGGGGGGGGGGGGGGGGGGGGGGGGGGGGGGGGGGGGGGGGGGGGGGGGGGGGGGGGGGGGGGGGGGGGGGGGGGGGGGGGGGGTGGGGGGGGATCAAGAGCCTTTGTCTTTAAAGTAATTTATAAAGGATATTTTGTAATAGTAAAACAAAAGTTTCTAAAAGTTTAGTTTCATGTAAACGTTGAAAGTATTTATCGCTCAACAGAGATACATTTTTATAGTTACCTTTAATGATAAAAATCTGTCTTGATGTTTTATAGACAGTATCCCGAGACTTTCTATAAAACCAAATATTCCATCTGTGTCTTATTTGATGGATGACTACACATTAATACGTCAATGAATAGGGAGGATAAGGAAGGAGGAGGTTGTATAGCTTGTTATATATAAAAAATATCATATTAGTTATAGTAAGTTGTTGCCTCATCCTGAGAAAAAATATAGTAAGAAACCTGGAGTTTATACCTAATGGAATTGTGTTGTAATTGGAGGTTTGTTATTGTTATGTGTTATTGTTACCGGCCCACCTAAAGCAGGTTGATATGTGTGGAAAACATATTTATATCAATTAGTAGGAAATTTGTTACCACTCGTTCATGAATAATGTTATTTTGATAGGAGATTTCAATATTGATTTGAAGACTGATAGATCTTTTTCAGAAAGAAGAACAAATGTTAAACTTTGTAAATATATTTTAAGTTGGTATATTTTTGCCAGTTGAATTCGACTTATCATAGACCTGATACTGATTTTCTTTATTAGGACTTGATTAATAACAAATAAATGAATCATTAGAATAATGAAATTTGGTCAGTTACAATGTATCTGGAATGTCTTATCCACGGATGTCATATATGTTGAGATAAATTTAAAGAACAAAACTGTTAGCGTAGTAAGGGTAGGTAATTGCTATAGTGAGAGATTTTAAAAATGTAAAATTTGGAACAGTTGAAAACAAGATTGCAATTCTCTAAGAGTGGAAATGATTGTTTTTACGAGTGAATTCATAGATTGATAAAGTACTCATATTTGGAAAAAATAATCTCATATAACTTATTTGAATAAACATATATGTGTTTAGACAATGTGTTCAATCTAATAAAAGGAATCCATGCCCATGGCTAAATGATAGAATAAAAAATTTGATGAAAGAGAGGAATTGTAATTTTAATAAAAGATATGTACAAACTAAAGATTATCAAATATGGGAAAATTATAAAATTATATAGACAAAGGAGAAGTAAAGACTGTAATGAGAGATGACTAAGAAATCAATATTTCTCAAGTGTGTTGGGTCCCAGATAAGATTAGTAAAAAAGTGGTGGAGGTGGCCTTAAGAAAACTTTGGAAGTTAAGCAAAAGAACCAAAAAGTAATCCAAGTCCTGTAGTTGATTACAATAGCCTTAATGAGTATTTCTTTCTGTGGTAATAAACAATGACATTGATATTGATCTAATAGATTATTACAAATCAGAAAGAAATAGTGCTAAATTATGGTAGTTTTAAGTTTGCCCAAGTTAATAGTGTAAGTTATACACAAAGCTTTAAAGGATATATCATCTAATGCCGTTGGTAATGATGGTATTCAAGTAAGGTTGTATTAAATTAATTTTTGAAGATGATAAAAACTTGTATTGTGTCATATTTTTAATTATTCATTGGGAGAAATGTGTATATCCCTAGTCAGTGGAAATATTCCTTAGTCCTACCACTTCTTAAAATAAAAAATCCAGTAGAGTGTAAGCATTATAGACCAATAAACTTATTATGTGTTTTTAGTAAAGTATTAGATTAAGTTAGTGTATCAACAAGTAAACTATAAGTTTTTAAATGATAATAATATTTTATGACAAAATATCAGTCTGGATATAGAGCCACATTTAGCACACAAACAGCTTTGATTAGAGTAAACCCGATGACATAAGAAGAGCAATGGATCAAAGGCAATTGACTGTGTTAATTATTACTTGTAATTTTTCTAGAGCCTATTGATACTGTAAATCATGAACTTTTACTGTCAATAATAGAGTCATATAATTTTAGTTTTGATGCAATAAAGTGGTTGGTGCTTATCTTTGTGACAGATACCAAAGGGTCAAAACAGCTGAAGGCAATTTTTCGATTGGAAATTGAATAGTGTTGGTGTACCCCAAGGGTCTACTTTATCACAATGTTGTTTTCCATTTATATTAATAGAATAGGAGATTCAGTAGTGTTTAGTAAAACCATGTTGTACGCTGATGATATGCAGCTTTATATTCATAGTAATTGTGACAATATTAATAATGCTGTTGAATTAATTAACGAAGATTTAAAAGTTTTGTATAGATGGTGTATGAATCATGTTTACCATCTTAATGTATCAAAATGTAAACCTAATAATTATTGGATATTCACGAATTTTAAATAACATTGATTTAATAATATAGTGTCAGTAAAAATTAATGAGGAATCATTAAATTATGAGAAATGTGTTGTTAATTTAGGTTTAAGATTAAGTAATAATTTTTAAGTGGTCTGATCAAGTTAATTATATAGTTAAAAAAGTTTTCCAATGTATAAACCAATTAAAAAGATGTGTTTCAAGCCGTCAATTGAAATAAAAAAGCAGCTGATTTCTACATTGGTTTTTCCATTTATAGATTATGTTTGTGCAGCCATGTGCGATCTAAAGAATAATGAAATAACGAACTTCAAAGAGCACAAAATGCGTGCATACGGTATACTTTTTAATTTAAAATAGATGAACATGTTACACCATATTATAAATTGTTAGGATGGTTAAAAATAAATGAAAGGTTTAGAATACAGTGTCTTGTCTTTAATATATAAATTATTAGCTAAAAGAAAACCAGAATACTGTTTGAAAAATACATAACCATGCAAAATGTACATTCTAGGCAGACTAGACTTGGAAAATAACTTTACAATATCCTATACATAGAACTGTGTTTTATACAATTCTTTTCATGTTAAGTCAATTAGTTAATGAATACCCTAGATAATGATATTAAACAAAGCACTGGTGAAGGTGTCTTTCACAAAAGACTTAAACAAAAATTTTTATTAAGGTATAACATAAAACAGCCTGAACCAAGATCTTATAATATATTATAGTTGATAATATATAATTTATAAGTAAATCATAAATTTTTTATAATTAATATATTAAATACAATTCCTTTTATAAATTATATTGAAAAATTTTAGTTGTGTGTGTGTTTTTATTGCAGTTTTTTTTTACAGTTTTGTGTGCTTTGTTATATTTGTATTTAACACATTTATATTTAGTGTATAAAAATATAAATCTTTTATTACTATATTGTAAAATTTAGTTGTGTGGTATTTTTATTTATATTAGATTTTTTTGTGTGCAGTGTTATATTTTAGTATTTAACATATTTATATAATTAATATATTGAATATAATTCTTTTATTACTATATTGTAAAATTTTAGTTGTGTGGTATTTTTATTAGTAATTATTTTTTTTTGTGCAGTGTTTTGTTTGAAACTCTGTTAGCCTTAGCCACTGCTCAATTTGTAAATGAGTTGTAAATGTTGTGCCTGTCCTGATGGAAAGAGCGGAACAATGGACCGAATCAGGGCAGGGTAAATAAAGAAATTGTCAAA